>NC_060183.1:15737459-16037459 GCF_021184085.1 Oncorhynchus gorbuscha | reverse complement strand
GCTACACTGATGGTTTTTGGTCATGTTTCCGGTCACCTTGCCCTGATTAAAAGCAGTGGTTCACGCTTTCAGTTTTGTGCGAATGCTGCCATCAATCCACGGTATCTAGTTTGGGAATGTTTTAATTGACGCTGTGGATACGACCTCGCCGATGCACTTGCTAATAAACCCGCTCATCAGCGTATACATCAATGTTGTTGTTCACCGCAATGCGGAACATATCCCAGTCCACGTGATCGAAGCATTCTTGAAGCGTGAAATCCAATTGGTCTGACCAGCGTTGAACAGACCTGAGCGCAGGAGCTTCCTGTTTTAGTTTCTGTCTATAGGCAGGGAGCAACAAAATTGATTCATGGTCAGCTTTTCTGAAAGGAGGGTGGGGGATGGCCTTATATGCGTTGTGGAAGTTAGAAAAACAATGATCTTGGGTTTTGCCAGCCCTGGTTGCACAATCGATATGCTGATAGAATTTAGGGAGCCTTGTTTTCAGATCCCCAGCTACAATAAATGCAGCCTCAGGATATGTGGTTTCCAGTTTACATAGACTCGAATGAAGTTCGTTCAGGGCCATCGATTTGACTGCTTGGGGGGGATATATGCAGCTGTGATTATAATCGAAGAGAATTCTCTAGGTAGATAATTTGGTCGGCATTTGATTGTGAGGAATTCTAAGTCAGGTGAACAGAAGGACTTGAGTTCTTGTATCTTATGATCACACCACATCTCGTTAATCATAAGGCATACACCCCACCCTTCTTCTTACAAGAAAGATGCTTTTTTCTGTCGGCGCGATGCGTGGAGAAACCAGCTGGCTGCACCGACTCCGATAGCGTGTCTCGAGTGAGCCATGTTTCCGTGAAACAAAGAACATTACAGTCTCTGATGTCTCTCTGGAAGGCTACCCTTGCACGGAGATTCCGTCTACCTTGTTGTCAAGAGACTGGACATTGGCGAGTAGAATGCTCGGGAGTGGTGCGCGATGTGCCCGCCTGGAGCCTGACCAGAAGACCGCTCCGTCTGCCCCTTCTACGGCGTCGTTGTTTTGGGTCGCCGACTGGTATCCGATCCATTGTCCTGGGTGGTGGGCAAAACAGAGGATCCGCTTCGGGAAAGTCGTATTCCTGGTCGTAATGTTGGTGAGTTGATGTGCTCTTATATCCAATAGTTCCTCCCGACTGTATGTAATAAATCCTAAGATTACCTGGGGTAACAATGTAAGAAATAACGCACAAAAAACGGAAAACTGCATAGTTTCTAGGAACGCGAAGCGAGGCGGCCATCTCTGTCGGCGCCGGAAGTAATGGCCTATATACAGCCTATGTTTTAGTTTTTAATCAATGAAGTATTTGAATTGAACAATATGTGAGATGCTCTTATGGTATTGTCTAGTTCACATCTGCCTCCACTTACATGTGCATTTTGGCATAGCTGGAGTAAGCCAGGTCTTATAATGTACTTGCAGAACAAGTTCTATTTTGGTGGCCTCTGGTACATTCTCATGCCTTGATTACATTCAAAATGCACAGCTAAATTATTGAATAATTTAACGAGTTAACCTTCCAGATTGGTAAAAAATTAGGTGTGGTATTGAGTAGAAGACACGACTTTGCACTAAAAATGACTGAAAATGTATGAATTCAGTGTATTGTTAGGATATTTGTGAGTCACAGAGCTGGTAGGGTTTCAGACCTGTCAATCAATCACTGTGGGTGGGACTTTCGGGGAAGGCGATAGATTAGTAATCTAATCAGAAATACTTGTCTAGATAGTCTACTCTTTCAATTTTGTTTATTGTGGCAAAAACCTAAGAAGAAAAGCTGTGTTCTGTCAAGTAAACATGGATTAACTGTTGAGAAACAATCTAGAATTGCAGAATAAAAATAAAAAGGCTAAACTTCAGGGTGAGGATCCCATGAACCCCCGTTAGATTGTATAAAAGTTTGGGTGCACAGTCAGGTAACCACAAATACACCTACAGGTATGATTTGAAGAATGAAGCAGGTGTTAAACATGGGCTTTGCTACACAGAAAGCAGTAGTTGACTACTCCATTGTCGACACTTTAATCAACTCAGTAGGCCTATATAAATATCTGAAATACTATCATTTAGCTTTTATAACCTTCAAAATGGTTTATTTTATCATATTTTGGACCAGATTGAGACTCCCTATTGTTCCTACAGTGAGGATTCAACATCTTTATCAAATGTTTTCATAATTTATCTGTAGATAACTGCCAAAAAGTAGTAGTAGCCTACCCGTGTGCAAATTAGGGAGCCGAATGAACCCATCACTAGGCTACACTAACAATTCACTTTAGCTGTCACTGGCAAGTCTCGACATGGGCTTCGAATCCTAGGAAAATACACACTTTACCCACCAGACATGCCACCAGGGGTCTTTTCATAGTCCCCAAATCCAGAACAAATTCAAGAAAGTGTACAATATTATATAGAGCCATTATTGCATGGAACTCCGTTCCATCTCATATTGCTCAGATGAACAGCAAACCTGGTCTTTAAAAAAACGATATAGCAACAGCTCGCGGCGCAACGCCTCTCCCCTATTTCACCTAGATAGTTTGTATACATGTATTGATATGTAGGCTACGTGTGCCTTTTTTAAATTGATGTAGTTCTGTCATTCATATGTTCTTGTCTATTAATGTTCTGTATTATGTAATATTTCACCACAGCTAATGGGGATCCTAATAAAATACCATTGTCCCGATGCAATATACAAAGCTTTAGGAACACCTGCTCTTTCCACAAAATAGACTATTCAGGTAAAGCTATTATCCCTTATTGATGTAACTTGTTAAATCCACTTCAATCAGTGTAAATTAAGGGGAGTAGACAAGTTAAAGAAAGCTTTTTAAGCACTGAGACATGGATTGTGTATGTGTGCCATTCAGATGGTAAATGGGCAAGACAAAACATTTAAGTGCCTTTGAACAGGGTATGGTAGTTGGTACCAGATGCACCAGTTTGTGTCAAGAACTGCAAAGCTGCTGGGTTTTTCACGCTCAAAGGGTTCCCATGTGTATCAATAATGACCCACCACCCTAAGGACATCATTTGACACAACTGTGGGAGGCATTGGAGTCAAGATGTCAGCATCCCTGTGTAACGCTTTCAATACCTTGCAGAGTCCATGCCCCTACGAATTGAGGCTGTTCTGAGGGCAAAATGGGGTGCAACTCAATTTTGGGAAGGTGTTTCCAATTTTTCGTACACTCAGTGTAATTACATTGTATGATTTATGAATAGCAAAGGGATATAGGAGATCTACTTTATTCAGTCAGTTAGACACTTTTTATGAGCTAGTCAACACTTGCTGTTCTGTCGTCAATAAATAGCCCATGCGCCCGACTCCGTGTCTGGCTAGATGCATATTGTTCATATGAAACACGCGGAAGAAAATAAATTAATGTGCCACAGAACAATAATTAAGTGCATTTCAACTTCTCATTAAATTCACTCACAGGAGACAATGAAGAAGCATCATGTTTTCCCTCCTCCGTGAAAATAAATTCAACTGCAGCCAACCACATCGCACAAAAATAACACTGGTACCGAGATGCTGGATAGACAGCAGACTGACAAACCAGCAGTGTTTCTCTGTCATTGCTTGCTTTGTGACTGACATGCGCCTTTCCTTGTTCATTCTAGAGCGAGAAGGCTATACAAACATTTCTGACTAGCGAATTGAAACTTTTCAATGAAAATAATCCTAGTTACCTTATGAAGTGGAAAAAGTAGCCGGCTGACAATAAGTCTTATCGGCTGTTTAGTCGACGGGCGTAGCTTAGGAAAAGCACTGCGCGTTGAATCTGTTCTGGCGGCTCATAGTGACCCAACGTCCTATTAAAGACACTCTATTTGGGAAGTTTCCTGTATGTAGTAACAAGCTGCTTCTACTTAATTTGTTTTCATGAATCGTTCCTCTGACTTGGAACAATTGGGTGCTCCTCACTCCAATGCATATATGTATGATGGTATCACTCTGGCCACTCATTATAGACACAGCTGACTGGCTGGTCGGTGGGTGACTATAATAATAATAATAATTTGGTGGGTACTCGTATTTGTACTATTCCACACGTGTAAAAGTGTGTATTATATGCATGTGTGAATTGTTTTTTTGCATATCCCACCTCCCCCTGAGACACACTCGGAGAGTGGGGTCACGGCCACACCAGTAGACAGACAGACAGACACAGACCCTGTCCTTAGCTGCCAACCGCTGACCGGGTCCCTCCAGTTGCTTGTTAAATTGGTCTCCAGGTGTCTCTCTGGCTGCGAAGGGCTCACATTCATCCAGAAATTGGTATTCTCCGAGTAAGATTTCTAAACCCTAACGCGGCGTAGTGTGGAGTCCTACAGGACAAATATGGAAATGAGAGAGGAAGGCATAGTCCTCCAGGGTGCCTAGAGTTTCATGGAAATGCTGAATAATGCAGAGCCCGAGCAGAAGTCGCTGCTTTCAAAAAAATGGTTGCATTCCAAATTAGCCGCTGGACGGAACAAGGGAACCAGACGAGTGAAAAGGGTGGAGGAATCGGTGCCTTTTGCTATTAGGTTGAAGAGATGGTCTGAGATGCTGAATTCTGAATGACTCGTGTGGCATCACACACAGAAGGTTGAGGATGGTCGAAGTATGGCATTAGAGCAGGAGTTGGTGAAGCATTATCTTCTGGAAGTGTGCTGCACTGTGAGTGACAGCTGAGAGGTACATGTGAAAGGAACCATAGTCTGACTGAAGTAGTGGTGTCCCCTAAGTTACTATACACCGTATGACTGGGACCGGTGCATACAGGAAATGTCAGTCCATCTCAAGATTCACTGAATTCTCAGGAGCAGTGGGGAATAGTTCTTTCAATTAAGACAGACAGCCTCTGAAAGTATCGCACACTGTATTACCTGTCCCTAAAATATTCACAGAGTTGTCTGGAGAAAATGTTTGACTCTTTCTCTCAGTTGGGGATGGGCATGATGAGCTGCTAGAGTTCACTTAATAGAAGCATGTAAGTCAGCCCAGTTTGACTGCTTTCATTCAAAGCCATAGAAAATTACTTCAAAGCCCCCTTGACTTAGAAATGGATCTGTGGATTCGTTTGAGAAATGTGCTCTGTGCCTTTTGGAGAAACTCTAGCCATACAAATGGCTCTGCTTTACAGAAACAGACTGGAGTCATTTGGGAGCATTCTTCAGAGGCCCGTCTCCTTTGTTGTTTAATTTATACACACAACTTCTGACACTTGGATATTTTTGTTCTCGTTATAGTATTTTGATCAAATTAAATCTGGCCCAACCGAACAATCTATCTCCATATAGAGTGTGTCTAACTCATCATAGATTGATTGTAAGTACGTATTCATGGGGTGTCTTTTTAAGTAACAGCAAATGTTCTAGAATGTGTAGATCATTCTAGATCCAACACTCAACCTCTTGGAAAGGAAAACTTTGTTTGGCACTGTACGAATATACTCAGGCCTTGCAATAGACAGCGTCCTGTCCAGGGGGTGTACTTTTACGGCCTTCAGGTTCATACAAGCCAAAGCTCAATATACAGTATATTGATATAACATTTCTCGAAGACCACCACACATTTGTTTGTCTTTATATAATAGATACAGATGATATAATATACAGTAGATACACTTCCTAAATGTGGGTGGTAGAACTGGCTTTATTGTCAGATTAATTCATTGAGGCATATTGTGTGAAAAGGTCCTGAATCATTTGAAGACGTCATTGATAGTGATGTAGTGTGAGGAACTGGACAGAGGGGGGCAGTAAACAGGTGAGCTGGAGCCAGTCCCTGCCCCCATGAGGATGCAATCTGGAAGTCATTTTAAACAGAATAACCCTTGCTTCACACTTCCTCCTCGGTCCTGATTGCTCAAAATTCTGAAAATATGAGACGCCGAGAAATGTGTTGTCGTTATGTTGAAAAGAGAAATGGAGAATAGAAAAAGCCCACAGATAATTTGCAGTAGGCAACGGGGGGAGTCCAACTCAAGGTGTCATACAAAAAAGCACCCTCTTCCCCAACATTACAAATATTTTCCCATGACCCTCCCCTTGTACTGTAGAATTAACTCAAAATAATGTTTACGACCACAAATAACAATAACTGTAGTGACCCTGTGTTTATAAACGGTTCACCGACAACCACGAATGAGCTCCCTCTCCCTGCCTGTTTCATTACACTACAATCAGAGCCAGCTGCAGACGATCATCAACTAGAGGGCAATCTGAGTTTCAACATTTGTGCCATATTTAGAATTATATAAAATATATGCAACACATTTTCCACCAAGGTTTCTGTGCCAATGCACCACACAACCAATAAACAGAGCCTACTGACTTAGGACACTTCAATATCATAGTTTGCGACAAACAGAAAATACATTCCTCCCTACCTTGTAGGCCTAGCCAGTATCGAAGGCTTGGCTTGACAGTCTCTACAAACAGAACATACATTCCTCCCTACCTTGTAGGCCTACCCAGTATCGAAGGCTTGGCTTGACAGTCTCTGAATGTCGTTCAACTTTTTGGTGTTTTGTAACAGATGTCTCTTTCAGTTCATCAATTGGCCGCTGCACAGTTTGGATTTATTGATTTGATTTGTTATTTTAAAAAAATACATAAACATGGTATTTCACAATAAAGTCTGACTTATTTCCATTGTGGTCCCGATTTTTATTAAATTATTTTATTTTTTCTATTTTTGTACATATACAGTTACATAGAGATTAAAAAACGCTCAACCTCCAGATGAGTATGAGGGGGAGTTTAAGTACAATTCTTATTCGCTTGTTTTGCTAGTAGCTTATTCTTTAGATGTTTCAAATCAAATTGTGTTTGTCACATGCGCCGAATACAACGGGTGTACAACTGGTGACCTTACAGTGAAATGCTCACTTACAAGCCCTTAACCAACAATGCAGTTCTAGAAATATTTAAGAAAATATTTACAAAATAAACAAAAGTAAAAAAAGAAGTAACACAATAAAATAACTATAACGAGGTTATATACAGGGGGTACCGAGTCAGTGTGTGGGTGTACAGGTTAGTCCAGGTCATTTGTACATGTAGGTAGGGGTAAAGTGACTATGCATTGATAATGAACAGCGAGTAGCAGCAATGTAAATAGTCTGGGGGGCCAGTTGATTAATTGTTCATTTGTATTTGCTGCTGGTGAACCCATCCTCCCCAGTAAATGTTGATCTGTCCCTACTATAAATTAATAATTCACATCAATTTAGTTTTGTAAAGCAAAAATGTATAAAAAATATATACAAATTGTGTGTGTGTGTGTATATCACACACACACACGGTCTAACCGTTCACAGAATAGTGGGTTATTTCATCTAATCATCTTTGTCTTTTGATCTCACCAAACAAATGTGTATTTATCTGTTCTCTGCAGACCCTTTTTGAAATCAACAAGGTTTTTGGAAACCCCCCCCCCCCTAGAACCACCTTGTCTGAGCCTCCGCAGTGATCAATGGTTTTTTTTAAGCATCTGAAAGTTCTAGCTCTTTGTAATGCAGCTGAGTCTTTTTTTTGTTAAGTTTGGTTAACATACAAATGATAGTTGAGATAGAGGCCTATTCTTAAGGTTTCAATATGGCATGGCTCTATTCGCAAAAAGTGGTACTGCATCCCTCATAGTATTACTTGCTTTGAACAAACTGAAGTTAGGAATATTGTGAAGACCTGTCTGCACCTGTTCCTCGAACTGTTTACTGACCGGCTATATAGATTTAGGGTGCACACGAGTACATATGCATAGTTGTTTTATTAGATTGAAGATGATTGGACTGTTTATGTGCATGTTATTCCGATTCTCTGGCTCTTATTGCCTTAGTTACTTTAGAGCTACAATTTAGAACTGCAACCAAAATAAATCAAACCCTTGGTTTCAAACAACCACATATCCATGCTGTCAAATGTACAGTGGGCAAGTACTCAACATATAGTTCATGTTGTCTCGTCCGAAATGTTTGGATTTTATGCTTGGTATCCAGCAGAATACTCGGGCTCAGCTTCTGAGGCGTTGCGGGGCATGTCTTGGCCCTCACAGCGCAGGGAAATAGGACCATGTAACATTTGCAAAAGATGAATGAACTCCGGGAGCACTGGCGGGCCATGGCACGCCTGATATAAATCTCTGCGGTCTCCTGGCTTATTTGTTTCCCATAATATATCGCAGAGGATTTTGGGTCAGCGGTTTGACAGGGTTCCTGGAGCACTAGTTTTAGGGGCAGAGGTGTCCTTTCATCCAGGGTGGCTTGCCAACCTCTGTGCCAGAGCCCTAATGCATTCTACCCCAGCCAATTGCCTTACGGACTTTTTTTTTTTTTCAGGGAAGTGAATTCCCTGTCTTAATGTTGGGAGCTTTTGCAGAATGTCTCCTCTTTTCCTCTTTTACTCTGGCAATATATCTGATTTCATTGACAACGTAAGCCAACTGCCAGAAATTAACAACAGAGGCAGGAATGTTTGGTTTTGCAAGAACTGGCAGAGTTCTCTGAATGACATAAGATTTTTGAATGGTTTCTGAGTGCCAGTGTGTCTGCTGCAGTATTCACAGGGACACCTGTTGGTGCGGTGTGTTCCCTACAGCCAGCCGCAGCCCACACACACGCCCAGTACTCACATTGGAAACCGTCCATGAAACATTATACAACCCTTCTCTTGCCCACACTTTCCTCGAATTCATCTGAATCTAGGCCAGAAGTGGAGCACTATTGGTATATTTTACATCAGAGGTTGTAATTGCTAACAGGTGGTTAACCCAGTTCTGGAACAATGCAGAAGGGCTGAGTAAGGCCATTTTAAAATTAGAGTGTCATATAAACTCACTTCCACTTTGGCACATACTGTTATAGCATCAGGGGAACTGTTTCTGTTCTTGTGGGTAAAGGAAGAATGGGACAAAAGCGGAAGTTTGTTCACTTTCTGCTTATAAAAACATTAGACTTACCCATTGAAAAGTAGTGTTTTTTAACGTAAATAATGGCCTGATTGGAGTGCTGCAGAGATGATTGTCTTTCTGGAAGGTTCTCCCATCTCCACAGAGGAACTCTGAAGCTCTGTCAGAGTGATCATCGGATTCTTGGTCACCTCCCTGGCCAAGGCCCTTCTCCGATTGCTCAATTTGGCCGGGCACCCAGCTCTAGGAAGAGTCTTGGTGGTTCCAAACTTCATTTAAGAATGATGCAGGTCACTGTGGTGTTTGGGACCTTCAATGCTGCAGAATTTTATTGTTTTGGTACCCTTCCACAGATCTGTGCCTCGACACAATCCTGTTACGGAGCTCTACGGACAATTCCTTCGACCTCATGGCTTGGTTTCTGCTCTGACATTCACTGTCAACTGTGGGACCTTGTATAGACAAGTGTGTGCCTTTCCAAATCATGTCCAGTCAGTTGAATTTACCACAGGTGGACTCAAATCAAATGTTATTAGTCGCATGCGCTGAATACAACAGACGTAGACCTTACTGGGAAATGCTTACTTACAAGCCCCTAACCGACAATGCAGTTTCAAAAATAAGGATAAGAATAAGAGAAAAATAATGAGTAATCAAAGCAGCAGTAAAATATAACGTGTGTGTGTGTGTGTGTATATGTTGCCGGTACAGAGTCAATGTGAAGGGGCACCTGTTAGTTGAAGTCGAGATAATAAAAGTGACTATGCATAGATGACAAATCAAGTTGTAGAAACATCAAGGCTGGTCAATGGAAACAGGATGAACCTGAGCTCAATTTCGAGTCTTATAGCATAGGTTCTTAATACTCAAGGTATTTCTGTTTATTTTTTTATATATTTACGAGAATTCCTTAACCTGTTTTTCGCTTTGTCATTATGGGGTATTGTGTGTAGATTGAGGATTCTTTTATTATTTTTTTAATCCATTTTAGAATAAGGCTGTAACGTCACAAAATGTGGAAAAAGTCAAGGGGTCTGAATACTTTCCAAATGCAGAACCATACAAGCGTCATATATAGAAAATCAATCATATGTACCACCGCATCAAGTCCTAATGACGATCACATTCCTCAGTAATGTGAGTCAACCAAACTTTTAAACTCCTTCCAAGGAAACAAGATCCTGGTCTTTCAAGCTGGTCTAGAGAGAATTCCTTGACCACGGAACTAAAACACTTTTCACTATGATCCATTCTGATTTTAGGAAGCGTTAAAAGTACACTACATGGCCAAAAGTATATGGACAACATCTCATCGAACACCTCATTCCAAAATCATGGGCATTAATATGAAGTTGGCCCCCCCTTTGCTGCTGGGACTTGCTTCCATTCAGCCACAAGAGCATTAGTGAGGTCTGCCACTGATGTTGGGCGAATAGGCCTGGCTCGCAGTCGACATTCCAATTCATCCCAAAGGTGTGTGATGGGGTTGAGGTCAGGACTCTGTGCAGGCCAGTCAAGTTCTTCCACAACGATCTCGACAAACTGTCTGTATGGACCTCGCTCTGTGCACGGGAGCATTGTCATGCTGAAACAGAAAATGGCCTTCCCCAAACTGTTGCTACAAAGTTGGAAGCACAGAATCGTCTAGAATGTCATTGTATGCTGTAGTGTTAAGATTTCCCTTCACTGGAACTAGGCCGAACCATGAAAACCAGCCCCAGACCATTATTCCTCCTCAACCAAGCTTTACAGTTGGCACTATGCATTGTGGCAGGTAGCGTTTTCCTGGCATCCGCCAAACCCAGATTAGTCCATCGGACTGCCAGATAGTGAAGTGTGATTCATCACTGCAGAGAACATGTTTCCACTAATCCAGAGTCCAATGGCGGCGAGCTTTACACCACTCCAGCCAACGCTTGGCATTGCGTATGGTGATCTTAGGTTTGTATGCAGCTACTTGGCTATGTAAACCCATTTCATGAAGCTCCCAACGAACAGTTCTTGTGCTGATGTTGCTTCCAGAGGAAGTTTGGAACTCGCTAGTGAGTGTTGCGACCAAGGACGGACACTTTTTGTGCTTCCACACTCGGCGGTCCCGTTCTGTGAGCTTGTGTGGTCACGGCTGAGCCGTTAATGCTCCTATACATTTCCACTTCACAATAACAGCACGTATATTTGACCGGGCAGTTCTAGCAGGGTGGAAACTTGATGAACTGACTTGTTAGAAAGGTGGCTGCTTATGACGGGCCCTTATTCTGGCAATGTTTGTCTATAGAGATTGAGTTGAGTTGGCGGGAGACTAACTGGAAGTTTATTTTCTGACCTTATCAAAGAACGGAGATAAAGGTGTAGTTTTGGACGTCTGAAGTCCTTGATCTTGTTGGCCTTCCTGTGACACTGGGTGCTGTAGATGTCCTTGAGGGAAGCCAGTGTGCCCCAGGGATTTTGTTGGGCTAACCGCACCACCCTTTGGAGAGCCCTGCTGTAGCGGATGGTGCAATTGCCATACCAAGGGGTCATGCGGCCCGAAAGGATGCTCTCAATAGTGCATCTGTAGAACCGCTCATTGCTTCTACAGAACTTATATCAAAGTTTCAGTGTGTAGCCACTCCCTTTCCACTGGTGTTATCGTCGGTCAAACCAATTAGCCACAGATCCACGAGATCAAAGTGCACTTGGTCCTCTCCAGCTCCCTCTAAGCCAAGGCCCAACTATTTTTGCAGAGAAATTATAGCATGCCGCCACCAAGCTGTGAATCATAAGCCACTCGACTGTACTTTATGACATCCTTGCAGGTTCACAGCATTTTCACCTCCGCTCTCCCTAAACTACCGCGTCAGATTTCCTCAACAGACTGGTGGCTATTATTACCCATAGGCTGTGTCATTGTGGATTGAACTGATCTCCCTCCATTCATCCCTCCATCATCTGTCCCTCTGGCTGGACTACACTTCCTATGGATCCCAGTCTCCTCTCCTTTCTCCGATGACATCATCCGTCCTGTCTGGTCACTCCTGTTGCACAGCACTGTGCTGAGAGGCATTAGGCCACTGCTTTGATTTCCCTGAGCTGCAGATAGCCACAGATAATTACAGCAGAATAGAACTAGGACTGCAGCATAGAGCAGAGGGGGGAGCATTATGGAGAAAGCAGGGCAGGCAGTCACTCACTTCCCATTATTTTAACCCTCATGTCCAATTCTCTTATTTGGCTCTCAGACCAGGCTGATATTGACAAACATTCTTGTTAAGATATTATGAAATTACAAACTCTTCTTGGCAGGCTCGCCTTGTTTGTGTGGCAATGTATCTTTTTGGCAGCTGGGTTTGATTTGTGGCTTTGATAGTTTGAGATTAATAGTATTTGCAAGGCCATATTGCACATTTTGGTTTATTCAAAGTTGAAACGATCATACCCTTAGTTATTTATGCAGTTGTATCCATTGAACAGGTACATCTTTATAGTTTGACTGTACTCTTGTGTAGACCTAAGGCTGATGTTGAAGTCCAAACACATTATTATAATTACCGCCTCAGCCATTGCGCCAGCCACTTTCCCTCAGGGGAATCCCTGTCGAAACTGAATGCAGTTTGATTGCCATCTTAAGTGGAGGTCCAATTTAGTAACGTTGCCCCCTCGGCCCTCGATTTAGCTCAACGGAGCGAGTGAGCAACCATGGTCACTTGCGGGGTTGACATGACACACAATTCAATGAACTGTAGTCACGTGTCAAACTCTGGTGGCCGTGAAGTTTCAAATTGAATCAACAATATTGTATTTTTCGGCATGTCAGAAAAAAGTATGAAGCTAGCTTGCTAATATATTGGAATAAGTGACCAAACTATAAAACTAGCTAGCCAGCTATAGGTAACTGTAGCTAGCTACCTGACAGGAATGTTAGCTTACTCGGTACATTCATAGCTTTAGGTTGGTTGTTTTTAAGATCAACTTCAAGACTTCCTCCAAGGATGTTGCCTCTCTGACCATCACACTACCTCGCTTGGGCAAGGGACATTTAAGGTACACTCGGATGTGACGATGTAAAACGTCATTCAAGGGCGGAGGGTTTAGGGCCGATGGTTGTCTACTTCGAGTTTGAAATGCAGCCCGAGTGTAGGTCGGTCTGCCCTGGGCAGCTACAGCAGCGCGTCAGTCTGGTGTGTACGAAATGATGCAATCATTCTCTCAGATTACTGTCAGAGACACATTGCTTATTTCCTGCCTGCTCTATGTCATCTTACAAATGCACACCATTAGAGGGGACAGAGATGTGCAATATGCAGTATGTGTCAGAATATATGTTGAGGACTTGATGGTGCTAGGGTGTAGGCTACAGCATATTTTCTGTATGCATGTACACTACCGTTCAAAAGTTTGGGGTCACTTATAAATGTCCTTGTTTTTTAAAGAAAATTACTTAGTTTTTTTGTCCATTAAAATAACAGCAAATTGATCAGAAATATTGTAGACATTGTTAATGTTATAAATGACTATTGTAGCTAGAAATGGCACTTTAAAAAAAAAATGGAATATCTACATAGGCATACATACATAGGCATACAGAGAGGCCCATTATCAGCAACCATCACTCCTGTGTTCCAATGGCACATTGTGATCGCTAATCCAAGTTTATCATTTTAGAAGGATAATTGATCATTAAAAAAAACTTTGCAATTGTTAGCACAGCTGAAAACTGTTATGCCGATTAAAGCAATAAAACTGGCCTTCTTTAGACTAGTTAAGTATCTGGAGCATCAGCATTTGTGGGTTCGATTACATGCTCAAAATGGCTAGAAACAAAACTTTCTTCTGAAACTCGTCAGTCTGTTCTTGTTCTGAGAAATTAAGGCTATTCCAATAGTCATTTACAACATTAGCAGTCTGCACTGTATTTCTGATCAAATTGATGTTTTTTTAATGGACAACAAATGTTTTTCTTTGAAAAACAAGGACATTTCTAAGTGACCCCAAACTTTTGTGCATGCATGCACATCATTTTAAATCACACTCACAGATTGTTTCATGTTTCCAGTAGCAACTCTATGTTCACAGCTTTGTCTTGCTGTTTTGCATTGCAAGTGCATGTGAAAATATAGAATGGACTTGCTGTTGCTTATTAAGGGTAATGAAATGAGTAGAATTTAATGGTTTAGTGGTTTCTCACTGATGAAGACGTTTTACAGGTGTAGCGGACGTGGAAACCTGTGATGATGCACGTCCCTTATCACCTGGGTTGAAACATTTCACACCCACTCAACGTGTCAACCCAACTTGCATACATACTGTAGCTCACCCGTAAGTCCCACAAAGTATGGCCACAGCCTTCTACCACAGGAGGTTGCTGGCACCTTAATTGGGGAGAACGGGCTCGTGGTAATGACGAGTGGAATTAGTGGAGTGGTATCAAATGCATGATTTTCATGCGTTTTGTTGCCATTCCATTTGCTCTGTTCCGGCCATTATTAAGAGCCGTTCATCAGCAGCCTCCACTGACTTCTACCTACTAGCGCTTTTATTCAAAATAGAAGCTATGGCCACATATCTCACAGGACTCTGCTGTGCAGAGCATGGTGCCTTGGTTATATGGCAGCTAATGGTTTCCCAAGCCTGCCAGTGTGCACAGATGTCATCGATAGAACAGCACCAAACGCAGGGGTTGTATAGATGTCAGCCAAGGCTCTGTACTACATGGGTGGTATGCAATTCTCCGTTTCCCAACTCACTGGCTGAATTTGACTAAGTAGATTATTTTTTACTCCCCCAGTTGTGCCAACGGCTTTCATTCGTAGAGGAACTGTTGTGTATTTTGAAATGGGGCATATTGATTTCCTGTTCTGTTTTTATTCTGTTCTGCAGCACTCTGACTCTGCAGCAGTGGCTTCTACAGAGAGGAGAGGGAGTTCCACAGCCTACTAAATATGAGTCATCTATAGGAACTACTGCAACCATTATGAATGTACTTGGTAGCTATCCATCAGCGCAGTTCAAAGTAAAAAATAAAGCTACCTTTCTGTTTCAGTTTGAATGATGCAATAACCATATGAGTAGCTTGGGCAGTATGTATAGGTTTGGCTGGTCAGGACATGCTCCCCTATAAAAATACAGTGGAACTGGCATATTTTTACTCCCTCCCTGCTTAAAATAACCACTCTGGCTTGACGTCAGTCCTGGAGCCTGCAGGTTGTCACTCTAAATGTTTCTATTTGGGACAGAATTACACACACGCAATCTCTGAAATGAATCCAAACGCAGTTGCCCTGCGCTGTTCTATTCATCCCATAAAATTTAAAAAATCACAATCACACATCAGAGCAAGCTATCTTCATTTGCCTGGCTTCACAAAGGGGCTTGTTTGTTTGCAGCAAGAGACAAAAGCCCCTCCAGCAAATGTATTAAAAAACATCCCTGAAAACGTGTGCTTTAAAAGTAGACTGCAGCTGTGGAGGAGTCAGTGAAAATCTGATCTACTTTTCCTCACTGTCCTCCATGCATCACCCCAGAGGTAAAGAGGCCTGAAGTTTTAATTTACAGATTTGCTGAAGCAAGATGCACACTACCGAGAGAGAGTGGATGTATGAATGTCCAGAGCGGTCGATATGTTGGCCGCTCAGGTCTCTAGTCTGACTCTGTGGCTCGGGAAAGGAAGGTGGTCGCTGAACGTGGGTCTTTGTTGTGATGAGTAGCAGCATAGTCAATTACTGGCTTGGCTCTCAGAGACCTTTGTCTGGGAATTGTCTTTTTAATAATGAAAAAGACACACAAACAGAAGCAAGCCAAACAGTCCGAGATGATAAATAATGATTGAATGAGAGATTCTGACCTATTCTAATGGGCTACTTCATTCAGCACAGACATGTCTCCTCTGTCTGGCCAACACACTACCTCATTCTCTCTGTAGAACTTCTCTAATCTGACCCGTGTCTAGATGCGTGCTGCAGTTGGAAACGTAATTTGGCCCCCTTCCTAAAATATATCCTCTACGACATTGTTATTCCAACAAATTAGGGCTCAAATGGGATCCATTAGGAAACGGGGCTAATGACGGAGCTTGGTCGCTCCTGTGTGGGGGCTTTCTGACCACTGACAGACACTCAGTGCTGAGCCGCTGACCGCCCCGTCTCCTCCCCCCTCCCTACGCACGCCAATGACTCACCCTACCCAATAAATATTGTACTTATTGTCGGACACAGTTCATGTACAAGTGCATTAAAGGTTAGCAAAACAACCTCCCTTTTCTTTCCTTCTAACTAACGGGATGCCGTCCAAAACCTCTCAGGCAAATATTAAATCAACCTTTAAAGGGCTGAGAGATCATAACTTGGGGGAACGGTGCAGCTAGAGCTGAATAACTTTTCAAAGCGTTGCCATGGTACCGGACCCGAGCCCCCCTAGGGAAATGGCTAAAGACCAGGTCCTGGCTGGGAACAATGGAGAATGGATGGGAGTAGTGTTGCGACCCATTCAAGCGTTTGTGTTCGCTCGCAACAATGTCAATTTTTAAACAATACTAACGTGAAGAAAATAAATCTCCCACCACCCCTGTTTTTCAAATAAGCAGACTCTGATGCTTTGGTGAATAAACACTCTTGCAGGTGAGAGTGTGTCAGTACTTAATGTAGCTCTTTTCATTGAGTACTTGGTTTTTGTGGCTCAGCTCATTCTTTGCGTATTACATCTTGCTTTTTAAATTAAGCATGGCACAGTGTGTGGACACCACAGAGATGATGCGCTTCATTTTTACATCCTATCAAACCTTTATTACTGAACTGTTGTCACACTTTATAATACACTCTGGAGGAAAGAGTCTGCATGGTTTGACACCTAAGTATGTGTTAACAGGCCTGCGGATGTGGTCAGTGTATTTGTAGTGTTGTCATCTCACTATGCTGTTCTACAGATGTAGGATCTTAATTTGATCACCTTGTTGCAGAACTTTCCTGCAATGCAGGACATGTAAAACTTGTAGTGTATTTGAGGTTTAAAAAGGCTTCTGAAGTTTGTCATTTCTACTTTGAAATTGCAGACTTGATTTTCCCATACAATTTTTTTTTTAAATTCCAATAATTATAATCCACGTAATAATTCACATTTTCTGTTGCTGCAGGATTATTTTCCTGCTTTAGCGAACAGTCTGAAATGTAAGATCCTACACCTGTATGGGTTAGCCTTCCTTTTGTTCTTGCCAGCCCTTTATTATAGAGTTGTTGGTGGACAGAACATCCTTGTTATAGTGAGAGGGACTTACAAGGATCTTCTCAGATTCTCCTCTATATGTTCCTCATAGATGAAGGACACTCTGTTTCCCTGTCCCCTCTTCTGTCTCTATTCCCCTGTGCAGTGACACATCTCAGCCCATTAGCCAGCAGCAGGTGTCTAACCTGGTCAAATATGATGTTCATGGTGACTGTCACCATCTAGACTGGATGTCAAGTTCTCCTCCTTAGTAATGGACATAGCTTGGATCCTCAGAGAGCACCGTGACGGTAGCTCAGTCTGCAGCACCATATTGAGAGGGAGGAGATCCCCCCCCCCAAATCACTAGTCAAGCCAGGTCTGTGTTGTTTCATTCCCTTAATTGGTAAAGTTAGGACTATTTAGGGTCATCTGATCCTAAACCTGTGGTTTTAGGGGGGAAACACCCACCTTGAGTGTGGCAGTAGTACGTTTAGGGAACTAGACTCCTGACTCCTCAGTATACCTGTCGTGATTAGCAGTTCCCACCTGTACACACACCCTGCTCATACTACACATTCATTTGGAGTCCAGCAACAGCAATTCACGGCTGCAGTTCTCTCTGGTTCCTTGGCCCTGGCTGTAGGGCCTATAAATCTGGCCCAGAGCAGACTTTATGTAGCATGGCTGGCTAGCACCCTGACGCAGTGAGTTAAAAATGCTGTATACACTCCCCTATGTATTTATTTGGACAGTGAAGGTAAATATTTTAATTTGTCTCTCTTCTCCAGCATTTTGGATTTGAGATAATGTTTCGTATGAGGCGAAAGTACGGAATGTCACACTTTTTTCTTTCCTTTTTTTCCCCATTCTTACCTGTTTTACCGTTTAGAAATGAAAGCATGTTATGTGTCTAGTCCCCCCCATTTGAAGGTGTCAAGTATTTGGACAAATTCACATGTGTATTAAAGTAGTCAACAGTTTAGTATTTGGTCCCATGTTCCTAGCACGCAATGACTACATCAAGCTTGTGACTCTACAGACATGATGGATGTATTTGCAGTTTATTTAGGTAGTTTCAGATCATGCTGCGCCCAATATAAATTAATGGTAAATAATGTATTGTCATTTTGGAGTCACTTTTATTGTAAATAAGAATAGAATATGTTTTTAAAACACAATGTGGATGCTACCATAATTACAGATAATCATGAATGAATCATGAATAATGATGAAAGAGAAGTGGTTAGCGTTTTTGGGGGTTATGATATTTATGCCTCTAACTATTGAACTCTGGGATTTTATATGAAAAATGCCTGGCCTGCACGTTTCTCTTCCTCCGCTCTCTTTCTCTCCCTTTTACTCCCCATTGATTGGATGTGAGCTGTCGAGCATGTTTCACAATAACTTTCTCTTTTACAGCCTTGCCCCTGCCAGATGGGGAAGAGGCATTGCTGTTTATGATGTGTAACCGGGCCTTGCAAGTGACACGTGACTCCTCGTGGCTGCCGCTCCGCTGCCCGCACAGATCCTTTACAAGGTTTGACAAAAAAATGCAATTAGGTGAAAAGAGATTGCGGCATGGAGGGACGAAGCGGTTTCCTCTGGGGATGGCGATGTGAGGGGAGCATGTCTCCTATCTGACTAGAGGACAGGTGGACACAGGAGAAGGGAGCAGGGGAGATTGCATTTCCCGGATTGCTCACGTCTTCTCGCCTCCTCAAAATCCATTGGATGAGAAGGTTAGAGATCCCTCCCCTCTGACCTTCTCATCCAATGGGTTTGGAGGACGAGGCGAGGAGAGAGGACGTGAGGAAAGGAGGAAATGCAATTTGACATTTTCCCAAGGCTGCGTTGTATCCTTCATAGGATGTCCTTCACGAGTGAAATGTTGTGATGTGCATTCACTGCATGTCCCAGTTGACCATACATCAATGTACATAGGTGCAATGTATTTCTTCCTAATTGTAACCGCTGCGTGTCTTCTGAGAACCTCGTGTTGAAATTATGTTAGATTTTTTCAAGTGTATTTGAATGGGGTTGAAGGCTTTCTGTGGTCAACCATGGATGACATTGGTAGGTATCATAACACACAGACCCAGATAAGGAAGCTCTGTGTGCTATTTGTTTGCCATGGACCATGACCTTAACATTGAGCATGCGTTCGAGTGGAAGCTTTTTTTTTCTTTCAAGCTTTCCAGTATGCCTCCCCTCCCTCTCTTACTGTGGTGATGACAATAGATACTGTAACTTCCACATCCACCTTTCACTTCACTATACAAAGCTCCTCCCTTTTCCTCTTTCATAAAGAAATGCATTGCAATTAAGGCATTGATAGCCAGTTACATTTCTAGCACATCAGACAATAAGCCTGAGGGTCCATTGTAATTGACTGGTGGCATGAATCCTTAAATTAGGGGGTATAGACCATAGATAGTCCCAATTGTGATTTAAAGACCTCTGTCAAGCATACCTGAGGGGCATTTTTAAAAGGAATTGTTTGTTTTACCTTTGCTACAATACTATACAGTGCCTTGCGAAAGTATTCGGCCCCCTTGAACTTTGCGACCTTTTGCCACATTTCAGGCTTCAAACATAAAGATATAAAACTGTATTTTTTGTGAAAAATCAACAACAAGTGGGACACAATCATGAAGTGGAATGAAATTTATTGGATATTTTAAAAAAAATGTAACAAATCAAAAACAGAAAAATTGGGCGTGCAAAATTATTCAGCCCCTTTACTTTCAGTGCAGCAAACTCTCATTTCCCATTTGTTGATTCTTCACAAAAAAATACAGTTTTATATATTTATGTTTGAAGCCTGAAATGTGGCAAAAGGTCGCAAAGTTCAAGTGGGCCGAATACTTTCGCAAGGCACTGTAGGTGCTGTGCATTCAGCCAATGAGTATCCACTATCTGCACATTTAGGAAAATAGAACAGAAGGCAGTGTTATAGTAGATGCATCTCTACAGCTCTGGGCCTGTTGCCCCAGAGAGACTCTGGTTGGATGAGACCCTACTCCTGCTGAGAGCTCTGCCCAACCGTCACTGGCACCAGGACCTCCATTAGGAGGGAAGGGGCTGTAGCTCTGCCCAACCCACACTGGCACCAGGACCTCCGTTAGGGGGAAGGGGCTGTAGCTCTGCCCAACCCACTCTGGCACCAGGACCTCCGTTAGGAGGGAAGGGGCTGTACCTCTGCCCAACCCACACTGGCACCAGGACCGCCGTTAGGAGGGAAGGGGCTGTACCTCTGCCCAACCCACACTGGCACCAGGACCGCCGTTAGGAGGGAAGGGGCTGTAGCTCTGCCCAACCCACACTGGCACCAGGACCTCCGTTAGGAGGGAAGGGGCTGTTGCTCTGCCAGGTGTCTGTGTCATATCTGTATCTCAGGACTACGTATGGGCCTCCAGGGTTCTCCTGTCAACACGTGTCTCAGCGGTGTGTGTGTGTGTGCAGTGCACGCAAGCCCACTCCTATATCAAAGATCAGCGCGGCCACTGGCGCACGCGAACACACAGCGGCGGCAGCCACACTGACTGCACCACAGCCACGCTGGAAAATGTGAACCTTCTCATCTGCACACATACACCTGTGCGGGCGCGTGCACATACACACATACATGTTCTTTCTTCATCACACACACACACACGGAAAACCTCCATAGAGATCCCTGGCTGCTACACATCCAGGTGATCATATAGAAAAGCCGCTGGCTCATGGATTATTTTAGTGATGAACCGTATGCTCTGAATGTGTTTTTATAGGAGCTGTAAAGCATTTGTTCAAAGCTGCCAGGGTTGGAGGGAGCCACTCTCTCAGGCCTGCCACGGCAGCTGGCCAGGTCTCTGCAGAGAGGGCCTGAGGGAATGTATGAACAAACAGAGTGCAGGCACCCCCACCCCAGAGGGATCCGTGGTGACAAGTGTGTGCGAGGATGGCGTGTGTGTGCAAGCATGTGTGTGTGTGTGTGTGAGCGCATGTGCACGTGTGAGTGTGTTGTAGTGCTGTCTCGTGGTGAATGAAGGGGGTTGGAGAGGCCCTCCCTTCTGCTTGGAGAACCAAAGAGGCCCCAGCCTTTTGCACATTTATCTGTCGTCGTCTTGTTGTGCAGAATGAATATTGAGTGTCATAGTCAGTAAAGGAATAGATATCGAAAGGAAGGGTTCCTCGTGTTTTGATTACTTTAACTGATAGATCTTTACAGAATGTTGTAATGCACTGTATATTTACAGGCCTGAACACAATGTATTTGACACACGTACCCGTTCCATATTTGTTCATACCAAAATGTGTTCCTACCACAACCTGTTGGACGTCTGTGCTAGAATTGGTACGCTGGACACAATAACTCCCCCCAGATGATTGTCACATTGGACGGCATCTCTCACAGCCACCCACAACAAAACACTGGAGTCCACACCACTGAAGAAAGCAGGATGAGTGAACCTTCAATGAGCCTTCATCAGGTCAGATTTAGTAGAGAAAGGTTCATGAGATGGAATGGAGCAGCCTTCACGTGGCTGGAGGACTGTCTGGGGATTCCATGAACAGCTCATTGGAACAAGCAGCATTGTTCAGGATCATTTTGAGCCGAAATTCTCTACTAGCGCTATATCTTAAACAGCTCCGTGAGTGAGGTTTAGGTGGACCCCAATGCTGACCGCTCAGTAGAACAAGCCTTTCAAAAGATTTGTCTCTTCGGGTCATTCAAGTATTTTCCATGACCAAATGTTACCTCAAGGTCTGACTGTAGTTAAGCGTAATGTGTTTGGGAATAGAGTACTGAATCCACAGTTGGTGTGGGACTTTACTCAAATGGTCTCAATTTGAGTGTCTCAAATGGTATATTTTGACTAGATTGGTTCCCACCCTGCCTGTGTCTGAAATCTTTAAACAGCAGCTAACAATGGGCTTGCTTAATATCCATGAGAAACAGAAAGCCTCATGGATGGATGGATGGATAGATGGATAGATATATATCCATCAGATAGTGGTTTTGCACTATCCCCTTTTTGTTTGTGTGCGTGTGCGTCGGCCGGGCGTTTGTGCGATGCTGCAGCAGATTGCCCGGTCGTACCAAGAGCCACATTTACATGGGCCTAATCTGGGCCAGATGTTCCTGGATGACACAGATAATGAGAAAAGGCTCCATATCCTGGGAAAGTCATGTGACCTTGTGACTGGCACTGTCATATTCCCCCATCGTCAGCTCGGTGTGGCGATAATTAGATGACCATTTACAAGTGTTCCGTGCAGTAGTGGAACTACAGCATTGGGACTACTGGGCGGATCATTTTTCTTTCTGTTGATTTAATAGCTTTTGTCACTGGGATGTTAAGCGTACAGATGTGGTGCTTGTTATTTGCACTGTGCAATATGTTAACATGACTTGTGCTCATGGGCTTCGTAAGCCTCACTCATGTTGTATCTCTTTGTCCCTGTTTTACTTTCATGGTAAATCTTGTTTGCAGTTAAAAATATATATTTTCTATTGACCTGTTGTTAGTCGTCCGGATTCAGAAATGGTTATGTCGCACAAGCGGTCATACGTAAACTTTAGTGAGACATCATTCTACCCACCATATTGACTCTGCTCTCCTGGAATCGCCTCCGAGACCGTCCAGAGACGACCATAGGGTTAGTTAACTTGCTGCTTTTTTTTAGGACCCACTGTTGGCCTCAATGAAAAGACTTTCTTTCCAACATGTCTAGTAGAAAAATGCATTAGAATACACAGCGTTGACCTTTGACCTGTATATGCTCTACACTCTGGGGCCCTAAATAACTAAAGCACGGCCAAGCTGACGCTTCAGAGGCCAATAAACAACAGATGTTCCAGACGAAACAGCATTTAAAAATTTAAAAAATCCAAACCCTTATAAATAAACTAAGGAGAGAACCTCTTTTCGCCCTCCACTCAGTCCTTGCAATAATGGATGTTAGTTTAGTTGCACCCAATCTTATGCATGTGGTCTGATAGGTGGTAGCTATCTTGCCTCAGTAGACTGAATGCTTGCTCAATGATCATACTCTGAGCACCTCATTAGACATGCTTTTATATGGGTCAAGTTACAATATAATTCATATCATAACTGGAGCCTAACGTGTTTTAATTGTTTTTTCAAGATTGCATTAATGTCGCTGCTGTAGACCTGCTTGGATCAAATCCATTAAAGAAAATGTAATCTATGTCATCTGAAGGGCTCTCCACAGTGGTTTCACAGTCTACGCAATCTATGTATAGAGCCACGCAAACGAACCTCTGTCAGATCTGTTTCGTAGACTACTGTGTAGAGCCATTAATGTCCCGTTGAGGGCTCAGTGGGGATGAATGAGTGAAGCCTGATACTGGGAAATGTTAGCTTGACTGGGACCTAGACTTTGGTACACAGTCCCATCACCTCAGTGGTATTCATTGTAAGTGTAGGTTGTGTGTGTCCAGGTTAGGCTACCTGATACTGGCATGTTAACAGGCGTATAGACCCTGACATTGTCCCTCTGTTTCTCTATGCTGCAGTGCTAGAGAAGAGTCAGCGGCAGCAGCTTGAGGCGGTGAGCTATTCGTCGCGCTATGCGCTGGGCCTCTTCTACAAAGCCCAGGATCACATCGACGTCCCCTGGGCCGCCAAGTACATCTCCAATAATCCCTGCATTCGTTTCATCGCCATTGACGATAAAAAGCGCAATTTAGGTCAGTGCTACCATTTTATTGCTGCCATGTCTCTGTCTCTCTGTGTCTGTCTCTGTGTCTCTCTCCCTCTCTCTCTGCCATGCCTCTGTGTGTGTGTCTCTCTCTCTCTCTCTCTCTCTCTGCCTATCTCTGTCTTTCTCTCTCTGCCATGCCTCTGTGTCTCTCTCTCTGCCTCTCTCTCTGCCTCTCGCTATCTCTCTCTCTGCCGCCTCCTCTCACCCTACCCCGCTATGCATTAATCAGATTTTTTTTTATACCTAATCAATTAAAAAATATATATATTTGCTTCATCGTCATTGGCGATAAAAAGCCAATTTAGGTCAGTGCTACCACTCTCTTTCTGTCTGTCTGTCTGACTCATTCTCTTTTTCTCTCTGTCGGACTCTCTCTCTTTCTGTTTGCTTTTCTGCTTCTCTTTCTCCCTCTCTGGAAGGCATGCGTCAGAATGTCTCTCTAATCGAGTACCACTGTTCAGCAGGCATGTAACTTTCCATGCCAGCTTATGCCTTCAGTCCACTGGATTCTTCCTGGACTTTATGAAGCTGCATTTTGTGTACATTCAAAATCCCAATATACAAGTTGTGACGGTTTCATTCAAACGCAACCTTTTTCGATGATGCTGGGGGGAGACCCTCCATAGTCCTAATTATTTGATTGGCTCCCTGAGTGCTGGGCTTGCCCAGTCAGTCCATTGGTAGTCAGGCTTCATTACTGATTGAACACAGGAGGGAGATGCATTAGACGCTGAGCAGGGGAGCACAGACCCTGAGGTCAAGCTTCTGAGAACACACACATGTACCAGCCTTCATTAACAGCTCTGATTTCTGCTACAAAACCACTGCCTCTCGGCTGCTATAAGAAGGAACAACATCCTCTTATATCACACCTGGAGGGGTTTGTGTGTGCGTTTCAGAGAGAGAAATATATGTATTTGTGTGTGGACATGTTTAACTATACTTGTGAGGACCAGAAGTCCCCACAGGAATAGTAGACAAACAAACAAAAAATACAATTTTCCGTACATATTTGCCCATCATAGAAGTGTTCATAAAGTGACTTTTTTGACCTGAATGCCAAAACATTCAGGGGATAAAGGTGCTTAAAGTTGACCCATGTTGCATACCCTACCATACCATGAGACATCCATGTCTTCCTCACTGGAAAATAGAAACGGTTGAGTTTTATATCATTTCAATTCTTACAGTGTTGTCAAAGTATTTTGTAATTCCTTGAAAAAAAGATTGTTTTACATTTTTGTATTTTTAAAATCCTTATCAATTAAAAAAACATTTTTAAATGGCTTTTTCTATATTAATTTATTTTTGTGTTATACATATGTAGTTTATACCCTAGAAAGGTTTTGGCCTTTCTAGGGAGTTTTTCCTAGCCACCGTGCTTTTACACCTGCATTGTTTGCTGTTTGGGGTTTTAGGCTGGGTTTCTGTACAGCACTTTGAGATATCAACTGATGTACGAAGGGCTATATAAATAAATTTGATTTGATTTGATTATTTGACATAATCTGAGGTGTTTGTGGTGCCCGCCATCGGTTAAGACACAACATACTCTTGAATAAAGGGTGGGTGTCATTTCAATCATAGAAATAGAATTCATAGAATTGAAATCTACTTTCAGACCAGTATCATTTAGTTGGTACATCATTGAAATGTTATTTAAATTGAAGTTTTATCTCACAATTACTACCACAAAGGTGTATTTCTGGTCCACCCACTGGCGAATGCCAACTTAAATAGGAATGTATATTTTGTTATCTGTGTCTTTGATTTCAATAGGTTTCCTATGGAAGATTGACAGTATAATATATATATTTTTTTAACTGATATTTCCATTCAAGCCAACATTCTCTGATGTGTGGACCTCCAACCATCTTCGTGCTACCATTTTGAAACTATAAATTCCCTATTTGAGTACTTTTATCAGCCAAAACATGACACCCACCCTATATTCAAGACTATGCTGTGTCTCAAACAATGGTGGGCATGACACAAACACCTCAGATTATATAAAAATGTATAGATTTTTTTAAACGTGTTTTTAGGTAATTGATGTTCAAGGTTAATGTTTTTTTGTTACATTGTTTACAGAAATGTTTGCCCTGTTTCACAGCCATGTTTTGAAGCTTTTAAATGATATCAAACTCAACCTTTTTGTCTTTTCCAGTGATGAAGACATGGATGTCTCACGGTACGGGGGGGTATTAAGATAAAGATCACTTCATTGGTCAATTCCACACAAGGTCCAACCGAAATGTACTTTAGATTTTTATCCCAACCCCTCCTAAAGACACACAAACATACACTTGACTTTTTCCACATTTTTGTTACGTTACACCCTATATTCTAAAATGGTCCTCGTCAATGAATTTAATCAATCTATACACAATATACCCCATAATGACAAAACGAAAACAGGTTTTTGCATTTTTAAGAAATGTATTTTTTTTTTTTATAAAAAAAAATAATACATTTACATAACTATTCAGAGCCTTTGCTATGAGACTTAAAATTGCACTCAGGTGCTCAGGTTTCCATTGATCATCCTTGAGATGTTTCTACAACTTGATTGTTGTGGGGGGCTGCCACACTGGGTGTCCGGGGAGCTTGCTCAAGGTCACTTCTAGAAGGCAATAGGTTTGATACCATCAATCCGCCAGTTCCCAGCTCACTTCCCACCTGATTAAGCAGGGTAGTAGTGTGCAAGCAAACTTCTCTCAGATTATTTCTGAATGGCCCTTTGAAAGCTTGTGAATGCAGAGAGCAGGAGAGGCGCTTTAAGGAATAGCTGTGGAGTGTCTCTCCAACTCTCTGCAGTGGTCTAAGACTGGGTGCTTGCTGTGACCAGGGGAACAGGTGTCAGGTCACAGGACAGGACAATGGGCCCCCTGTGTCATATAAAGGTAAGTTAACCAATGCAAATTGCACACTGCATAACTTTGTTGCCAAATTGCTCTGAGTGGAGCCTGTCTTTGTTTTTCTACCTGGTGAACGTTGTAGTCTCTTGCTTCTACCTCGGAAGCAGAGTTGGTGCCAGCCTCTACCTACTTGCGTATAAAACAACCAATAACTGATTGTGAGCTCTTAATACCAGCTACTCAAACACCTTTTAGTGGTGCCATATACCATAAAAACATCTAATATTTTATACCATGGCCTTGCACAGTCAGATATGAATTTCAAAAGAGCCCTCTGTCCATCTCCTCTAAATCAAATCAAATCAAATTTTATTTGTCACATACACATGGTTAGCAGATGTTAATGCGAGTGTAGCGAAATGCTTGTGCTTCTAGTTCCGACAATGCAGTGATAACCAACAAGTAATCTAACTAACAATTCCAAAACTACTGTCTTATACACAGTGTAAGGGGATAAGGAACATGTACATAAGGATATATGAATGAGTGATGGTACAGAGCAGCATACAGTAGATGGTATCGAGTACAGTATATACATATGAGATGAGTGTGTAGACAAAGTAAACAAAGTGGCATAGTTAAAGTGGCTAGTGATACATGTGTTACATAAGGATGCAGTCGATGATGTAGAGTACAGTATATACATATGCATATGAGATTAATAATGTAGGGTAAGTAACATTATATAAGGTAGCATTGTTTAAAGTGGCTAGTGATATATTTACATCATTTCCCATCAATTCCCATTATTAAAATGGCTGGAGTTGGGTCAGTGTCAATGACAGTGTGTTGGCAGCAGCCACTCAGTGTTAGTGGTGGCTGTTTAACAGTCTGATGGCCTTGAGATAGAAGCTGTTTTTCAGTCTCTCGGTCCCAGCTTTGATGCACCTGTACTGACCTCGCCTTCTGGATGATAGCGGGGTGAACAGGCAGTGGTTCGGGTGGTTGATGTCCTTGATGATCTTTATGGCCTTCCTGTAACAACGGGTGGTGTAGGTGTCCTGGAGGGCAGGTAGCTTGCCCCCGGTGATGCGTTGTGCAGTCCTCACTACCCTCTGGAGAGCCTTACGGTTGAGGGCGGAGCAGTTGCCGTACCAGGCAGTGATACAGCCCGCCAGGATGCTCTCGATTGTGCATCTGTAGAAGTTTGTGAGTGCTTTTGGTGACAAGCCAAATTTCTTCAGCCTCCTGAGGTTGAATAGGCGCTGCTGCGCCTTCTTCACGACGCTGTCAGTGTGAGTGGACCAATTCAGTTTGTCTGTGATGTGTATGCCGAGGAACTTAAAACTAGCTACCCTCTCCACTACTGTTCCATCGATGTGGATAGGGGTGTTCCCTCTGCTGTTTCCTGAAGTCCACAATCATCTCCTTAGTTTTGTTGACGTTGAGTGTGAGGTTATTTTCCTGACACCACACTCCGAGGGCCCTCACCTCCTCCCTGTAGGCCGTCTCGTCGTTGTTGGTAATCAAGCCTACCACTGTTGTGTCGTCCGCAAACTTGATGATTGAGTTGGAGGCGTGCGTGGCCACGCAGTCGTGGGTGAACAGGGAGTACAGGAGAGGGCTCAGAACGCACCCTTGTGGGGCCCCGTGTTGAGGATCAGCGGGGAGGAGATGTTGTTGCCTACCCTCACCACCTGGGGCGGCCCGTCAGGAAGTCCAGTACCCAGTTGCACAGGGCGGGGTCGAGACCCAGGGTCTCGAGCTTGATGACGAGCTTGGAGGGTACTATGGTGTTGAATGCCGAGCTGTAGTCGATGAACAGCATTCTCACATAGGTATTCCTCTTGTCCAGGTGGGTTAGGGCAGTGTGCAGTGTGGTTGAGATTGCATCGTCTGTGGACCTATTTGGGCGGTAAGCAAATTGGAGTGGGTCTAGGGTGTCAGGTAGGGTGGAGGTGATATGGTCCTTGACTAGTCTCTCAAAGCACTTCATGATGACGGAAGTGAGTGCTACGGGGCGGTAGTCATTTAGCTCAGTTACCTTAGCTTTCTTGGGAACAGGAACAATGGTGGCCCTCTTGAAGCATGTGGGAACAGCAGACTGGTATAGGGATTGATTGAATATGTCCGTAAACACACCGGCCAGCTGGTCTGCGCATGCTCTGAGGGCGCGGCTGGGGATGCCGTCTGGGCCTGCAGCCTTGCGAGGGTTAACACGTTTAAATGTCTTACTCACCTCGGCTGCAGTGAAGGAGAGACCGCATGTTTCCGTTGCAGGCCGTGTCAGTGGCACTGTATTGTCCTCAAAGCGGGCAAAAAAGTTATTTAGTCTGCCTGGGAGCAAGACATCCTGGTCCGTGACTGGGCTGGATTTCATCTTGTAGTCCGTGATTGACTGTAGACCCTGCCACATGCCTCTTATGTCTGAGCCATTGAATTGAGATTCCACTTTGTCTCTGTACTGACGCTTAGCTTGTTTGATAGCCTTACGGAGGGAATAGCTGCACTGTTTGTATTCAGTCATGTTTCCAGTCACCTTTCCCTGATTAAAAGCAGTGGTTCGCGCTTTCAGTTTCACGCGAATGCTGCCATCAATCCACGGTTTCTGGTTAGGGAATGTTTTTATCGTTGCTATGGGAACGACATCTTCGACGCACGTTCTAATGAACTCGCACACCGAATCAGCGTATTCGTCAATATTCCCATCTGACGCAATACGAAACATGTCCCAGTCCACGTGATGGAAGCAGTCTTGGAGTGTGGAGTCAGCTTGGTCTGACCAGCGTTGGACAGACCTCAGCGTGGGAGCCTCTTGTTTTAATTTCTGCCTGTAGGCAGGGATCAGCAAAATGGAGTCGTGGTCAGCTTTTCCGAAAGGGGGGCGGGGCAGGGCCTTATATGCGTTGCGGAAGTTAGAGTAACAATGATCCAAGGTTTTACCACCCCTGGTTGCGCAATCGATATGCTGATAAAATTTAGGGAGTCTTGTTTTCAGATTGGCTTTGTTAAAATCCCCAGCTACAATGAATGCAGCCTCCGGATAAATGTTTTCCAGTTTGCAAAGAGTTAAATAAAGTTCGTTCAGAGCCATCGATGTGTCTGCTTGGGGGATATATACGGCTGTGATTATAATCGAAGAGAATTCTCTTGGAAGATAATGCGGTCTACATTTGATTGTGAGGAATTCTAAATCAGGTGAACAGAAGGATTTGAGTTCCTGTATGTTTCCTTCATCACACCATGTCCCGTTAGTCATGAGGCATACGCCCCCGCCACTCTTCTTACCAGAGAGATGTTTGTTTCTGTCGGCGTGATGCGTGGAGAAACCCGTTGGCTGCACCGCCCTGAATAGCGTTTTCCCAGTAAGCCATGTCTCCGTAAAGCAAAGAACGTTGCAGTCTCTGATGTCCCTCTGGAATGCCACCCTTGCTCGGATTTCATCAACCTTGTTGTCGAGAGACTGGACATTGGCAAGAAGAATACTGGGAAGTGGTGCGCGATGTGCCCTTTTTCGGAGTCTGACCAGAACACCGCCGCGTTTCCCTCTTTTTCGGAGTCGTTTCCTTGGGTCGCTGCATGCGATCCATTCCGTTGTCCTGTTTGTAAGGCAGAACACAGGATCCGCGTCGCGGAAAACATATTCTTGGTCGTACTGATGGTGAGTTGACGCTGATCTTATATTCAGTAGTTCTTCTCGACTGTATGTAATGAAACCTAAGATGACCTGGGGTACTAATGTAAGAAATAACACGTAAAAAAACAAAAAACTGCATAGTTTCATAGGAACGCGAAGCGAGGCGGCCATCTCAGTCGGCGCCGGAAGTGTCCTGTGTCATATCCTACATATTATAACAGGGCTCGCCTAACACCATTCCCACAGAGATACCGTCCTGTAGGTCCATACAGAGATACCGTCCTGTAGGTTCCTACAGAGATACCGTCCTGTAGGTTCCCGCAGAGATACCGTCCTGTAGGTTCCCACAGAGATACCGTCCTGTAGGTTCCCACAGAGATACCGTCCTGTAGGTTCCCACAGAGATACCGTCCTGTAGGTTCCCACAGAGATACCGTCCTGTAGGTTCCCACAGAGATACCGTCCTGTAGGTTCCCACAGAGATACCGTCCTGTAGGTTCCCACAGAGATACCGTCCTGTAGGTTCCCACAGAGATACCGTCCTGTAGGTTCCCACAGAGATACCGTCCTGTAGGTTCCCACAGAGATACCGTCCTGTAGGTTCCCACAGAGATACCGTCCTGTAGGTTCCCACAGAGATACCGTCCTGTAGGTTCCCACAGAGATACCGTCCTGGACTTCAGGAGACCGTAAGAGGGAGCACTCCCTCATCCACATCGACGGGGCCACAGTGGAGAAGGTAAAAGCTTCAAGTTCCTCTACGTACACATCACTGACATTCTGAAACGGTCCACCCACACAGACAGTGTGGTGAAGAAGGCGCAACAGCCTCCAACCTCAGGAGGCTGAAGAAATTTGGCTTGGCCCCTAAGACCTTCACAAACTTCTACAGATGCACCATTGAGAGCATCTTGTCGGGCTGTACCACCGCCTGGTATGGCAACTGTAATGTCCGCAACTGTAGGGCTCTCCAGAGGGTGGTGCATTCTGCCCAACGCATCACCGGGAGAGCACTGCTTGCCCTACAGGACGTCTACAGCACCCGGTGTCACAGGAAGGCCAAGAAGATCAAGGACCTCAGCCACCCGAGCCACGGCCTGTTAACCACTCTACCACCCAGAAGGCAGGGTCAGTACAGGTGCATAAAAGCTGGGACCGAGAGACTGAAAAACAGCTTCTGTCTCCAGGCCATCTGACTGTTTTAAATAGTCACCACTAGCCAGGCTCAGCCCGGTACCCTGCCCTGAACTTAGACACTGTTACTAGGTGGCTACCACCCGGTTATTCTACCCTGCACCTTAGAGGCTGCTGCCCTATATACATAGTCATGGAACACTGGTCACTTTAATAATATTTACATACAGTACTGTTTCACCCACATCATTCTTCTATACTGTATTCTTGTCGAGGCCTATCCTATTTAACAATCGCTGTACATATACTATTCGTCAGATATACTACATTTTTGACTCTATACTGTCCATATTGTCTATACATCCCATTACATTCCAGACTCCGACTTTGCCCGTCCTAATATTTCTTAATTCCATGATTTTACTTTTTAGATGTGTGTATTATTAGATACTACTGCACTGTTGGAGCTAAGAACACAAGCATTTCGCTAGACCCGCAATAACATCTGCGACATATGTTTGTGACCATAAAAATTGATTTGATAGTTACAACTGGGGTTGGATTGAAAACCGACAGGAGGGTAGCTTTCCAGGAACAGGGTTGGAGAACCCTGTCATATTAACATGGTCTCTGTCTCCATTTCTGCCCTCTCCATCTGAACTGAATTTTTTTGTTGGAGGAGAACAGCAGATGCAAAAGCTCACTTCCAGGAATGACACATCTCAAGTGATCAGGGTGAAACAGTCATCTGTGGGTTCAGTCACCATGACAACAAATATCCTCCACACAGGATACGCTGTTTGGGTTTCGCACCTCTTTCTGTCTTCCTCTTTGTTTGTCTTCCACTTTCTCTCCCGCTCTCATTTTCTCTCTCTAGCTGGCCCTTTGCCTGGGCACAGTGATGCCAAACACTGGTTAGAGTGTCTCTCTTACCCATGAGCCAACCCAGAATGGCCCACTGGACAAGAGTTAGACCCCAGTGAATGTGTGCTGTAGAGTCTCTGTGACCCCACAGTTAGCATCCCCAGCTCCCTAGTTTCACACAAGTCAGTTTAGCATCTCCAGTATAGCTCCAAACAAAACAGCTGGCTGTGTTTGTGTGTACGCTCAGTCACACGACATGGTCTCTTCAGCCGCTTTAAAAAAAAAACGAGCAGGTGGAGATTATTGACCTTCTGGTAACTCTATGTCCCGCTCCGGCAAGTCAATCGCGGGATGTGTTTATTTGCTGTGGTAAACTATTGTTCTCCGCAATCAGTTTAAATATGGTTTTAAGACAATTTCATCAGAGAGATGACTTCACGACGTACAGCCGCGAGAAATCAACGCAAAGTGTCCTTTATGGGTCAGAGCCCTGTCTGCCTGTGCTTGTTGTCTGTCAGTCATTAGAAACAGGACCTTACTGTGTCCATTCCCTGCATGATGTCAACATCACACAGCCGGATCCACAGCAGACGACAAGCCTTTTGGTTGTGTGTCCAGTTACCTGCATGTTGTGTTTTTGGTAACTGCCAAAATAAAGGAAACACTTGAGGAAATGAGGGTTACAAAGTCTATTGAAACCAGGTGCTTCTACAAAGGTGTGGTTCTTGAGGTAATTAAGCAATTAACATCCCATGATTCTTAGGGTCATGTATAAAAATGCTGGGCAGGCCATTATTTTGGATTCCATGGCTATGCCCCCATAGGATGTCAAAGCCCCCATCCACATGGTACGAGTGGTTGATGAGCATGAAAACGATGTAAACCATACGCCAACCTCAGTCACCAGATCTCAACTCAATTGAAGACTTATGGGAGATTCTAGAGTGGTGCCTGAAACGGCGTTTTCCGCCACCAACAAAACACCAAATTATGGCGTTGCATCCCTCCAATAGAGTTCCAGGCACTTGTAGAATCTATGCAAAGACGCATTGAAGCTATTCCGGCTCGTGGCCAGAACAGCTTCATGAGACTTTACATTGGCATTACCTTTTTGGCAGTACCTGTACATGCAACACACATCAACCTCTGACTGAGGGAGACATTTGCATTACAAATCAAGCTGGTCATATTAGTTAAGCAGAAACAGGGGATTCTGGGTACAGGAGTCTGTTTCATTAAAAAGCCATGACGTATGTTGTCGGTGGCGTGCACAGTATTGACCCCCGTTTGGTATTGGCATGCAACTCTTAATTACACATCAGGACAGAGATAAGGAAGTGCTTTTTTTCCTTTTTCCTGGAGTCAGAATCCTATCAAAGAATTCTGCTGTCAGATTAGGGGAACGATCTTGATGCCAAGGATGATTTTCGGTTCTATTCAACATCTTAGCTATTTCCATCTCCAGCTGTTTAAATCTGAGGACTTAGTTCTTTATGAAAACGAATCTTCTCATGACCCACTATGGAGGACACATTCAGTAGGGGTTTTGGATTTACATTTCAGATTTATTTTACTGATCAGCTGTGAGATTTAAGAGTTCACTGTCTTAGAAGTTGTTTCTGATGATCAGTGTGGCCAAAACATAAATGTCTTAAAATATATATATTTTAAATTATTGATACTTCTACTGTCCTGGATTGTAAACGTAACTGCACTGTGTTCTTAGCTGTGCTTGTGTGGTGCTGTACAAAGTCATCAGAGTTAGTCCATCCATGGTGGTATGGTTCTGAACTGTGCTTTCTTTCTGTGCAGAATCCCCTGAGTGCGGTACCTCCATGGTGGTTCACACCAGTGTTCCCTTTGGTATCAAACACCTGGAGGAGTCAAAGGAGCAGGTGGAGCCTCTCATCCTAGAGGAGCTGAACAAGCTGCTGCCCGGCCTGCCACAGCCCGACAGCATCAAATGCCAGAAGTGGAGATACTCGCAGGTGAGCAGGGTTACTCGGTCAGGAGTTTTACCGCATTCCTTCTTTGAGAGAAGAGAAAGTAGACTGTCAAGAGGTTTGTCTTCATTCCTTCTTTGAGAGAAGAGAAAGTAGACTGTCAAGAGGTTTGTTTTCATTCCTTCTTTGAGAGAAGAGAAAGTAGACTGTCAAGAGGTTTGTCTTCATTCCTTCTTTGAGAGAAGAGAAAGTAGACTGTCAAGAGGTTTGTCTTCATTCCTTCTTTGAGAGAAGGGAAAGTAGACTGTCAAGAGGTTTGTCTTCATTCCTTCTTTGAGAGAAGAGAAAGTAGACTGTCAAGAGGTTTGTCTTCATTCCTTCTTTGAGAGAAGGGAAAGTAGACTGTCAAGAGGTTTGTCTTCATTCCTTCTTTGAGAGAAGGGAAAGTAGACTGTCAAGAGGTTTGTCTTCATTACTCCTTTGAGAGAAAAATAACTTTCTACTTCACAGTCCTGTCACGATGCATGGAAAGAAGGTCAACGTAGAGGATTGACATCCTGTATCTATCACGATCAAACCCTATTAAACTTCAGTGCATTCATTACATTTCCCTGCTTGTGTATAAACTACATGAGTATAGTGAATGGAGACTGGTTGGACACGGTGTTCATTTTTCAAGTAGCTCCAATGTCCTGTTTACTTACTGTGATGTTTCCCTGAATTTCTGAGCTTCTTGGACCAGACACTATTGCTTTAATTACTGAAGTTGAACAAGGACATGTCTCTCTCCCTCCCTCTTTCTCTCTCATTCTCTCTCTCTCCTACTTTCTTTCTCGGTTTCATTCTCTCTCTCGTGCTCTTTTTCACTCTTTCTCTCGCTTTCTTTTTCTCTCTCGCTCTTTCTTTCTCTCGCTCTTTCTCTCTCGCTCTTTCTTTCTCTCGCTCTTTCTCTCTCGCTCTTTCTTTGTCTCTCTCGTGCTCTCTTTCTATCTCTTTCGCTTGCTCTTTTTCTCATTCTCTCTCCCTCTCTCTCATTCTCTCTCCCTCTCTCTGTTTCATTCTCTCGCTTTATCATGATCTATCATTCTCGCTTGCTCTTTCTCTCACTTGCTCTTTGTCTTGCTCTCTTTCTCGCTCTTTCTTTCACTCGCTGGCTTTCTCTCGCTCTATCATTCTTTCTCTCGCTCTCTATCATTCTTTCTCTCGCTTGCTTTCTCTCGCTCGCTCTCTCTCTCTCATGCTTTTTATCTCTTTCTATCACTCTCTTTCTCTCTCCCTCTCCAACACACTCACACACACTCTTCTAAGCGAGGCTGGACTGGGCTGGGGGTCAGAGGCCACAGAACATCTGTGTGGGAGGCACATCACTGGGAGTGCCAGAGCATGGGCCAAGGCCCACTGGAACTGGACGGGCCATGGTAGAACACATGCACATTTGTACTGAAATACACACTCACTCATACACACACACTCATACCATACACACATCAGCTCCCTATCAAATACACAAGCAGACATTCTAGCAAAGGCCATTGTGAGAGCGAGGAACATGTGTGACTCAGTTGGTAGAGCATGGAGCTTGCAACACCAGGGTTGTGGGTTCGATTCCCACGGGGGACCAGTATGAAAATGGATAAGAGCGACTGCTAAATGAGAAGTGTAAAGTATATATATTTATTAACTTGAGGAAACGATTTATCCTAACAGTTATAGTAGTTAATTGTTTCTTCGATGTAGGTTATAGGTTGCTTTCTCTTTAGATACTTAAGTTATTTATTTCACCTTTATTTAACCAGGTAAGCCAGTTGAGGACAAGTTCTCATTTACAACTGCGACCTGGCCATGAAACAGCCATATTCTCAGCTGCTAGAATCTCATGCTTTCTTTGCTATAAAACGTGTTTATATTGGGGCATTTTATCTTAATGTCCAAAACCACCCTCCTCCTTCACTCTCCATGCTCTTTGCCCTGGAAAATCAGCCTCGCACTGTATATGGAGACAGCAGAGCTCAGGCCCACTGTATCAACTTACCACTAGAGTAAACCAAACAATTTGTCCACTGCTAGATTTCAACAAGAATGCTTATCAATTGATTTACATGGTGATTACCATTCAGAAATGCATGGGCAAACACAATATTTAGTTTTTGGGGAGGAGTGGGGATGGAGGGAGGGTGGGAGGTGGAGAGTGGGGGTTGATATCAGCACACAGTAGTAGGCTATTAAAAGCCTCAGCAGGAAATGGATACTATTTCCTTACCCTTAGCGGTGAGGGGCAGTGTACCTCAGTACAGGCCAGCAGAAGCCTCTAAAAATGGCCCTTGCTGTGACACGTACACAGACTTGTGTGTTTACACTCCCAAATCATTAACACACTGAACTCTCGGCATTCAGGCTTGAAACATGAGGAAGACAGTTGGCTGCGAGGCTGATTTCATATCTGCTCGTCTAGCCAAAGACAGTGCATTTTTCTGGCTTGAGCTGTACTATCCCACCACAGGTGGTTGGTGGTACCTTAATTGGGGAGGACGGGCTCATGGTAATGACTGGAGGGGAATTAGTGGAATGGTATCACATAAATCAACCGCATATTTTCCATGCATTTGGTGCCATTCGCTCTGTTCCAAACATTATTATGAATTGTCCTCCCCTCCAGAATCCTCCATTGTATCCCACCATGTATAGACCTACCCTGAGCACAGACTGTTAGAAAAGACTGGGGATTTCAGGATTAAATTAGATTTATTTATATAGCCCTTCTTACATCAGCTGATATCTCAAAGTGCTGTACAGAAAACCAGCCTAAAAACCCCAAACAGCAAGCAATACAGGTGTAGAAGCACGGTGGCTAGAAAAAACTCCTTAGAAAGGCCAAAACCTAGGAAGAAACCAAGAGAGGAACCAGTCTATGAGCCCTCTTCTGGCTATGCCGGGTGGAGATTATAACAAAACATGGCCGAGATGTTCAAATGTTCATAAATGACCAGCATGGTCAAATAACAATAATCACAGTAGTTGTTGAGGGTGCAACAAGTCAGCACCTCAGGAGTAAATGTCAGTTGGCTTTTCATAGCCGATCATTCAGAGTATCTCTACCGCTCCTGTTGTCTCTAATGAGTTGAAAACAGCAGGTCTGGGACAGGTAGCACGTCCAGTGAACAGGTCAGGGTTCCATAGCCGCAGGCAGAACAGTTGAAACTGGAGCAGCAGCACGGCCAGGTGAACTGGGGACAGCAAGGAGTCATCATGCCAGGTAGTCCTGAGGCATGGTCCTAGGGCTCAGGTCCTCCTCCGAGAGAGAGAAAGAGAGAATTGGAGAGAGCATACTTAAATTCACACAGGACACCAGATAAGACAGGAGAAGTACTCCAGATAGAACAGACTGACCCTAGCCCCCCGAGACACAAACTACTGCAGCATAAATACTGGATGCTGAGACAGGATGGGTCAGGAGACACTGTGGCCTCATCTGATGAGACCCCCCCGGACAGGGCCAAACAGGCAGGATATAACCCCACCCACTTTGCCAAAGCACAGCCCCCACACCACTAGAGGGATATCTTCAACCACCAACTTACCATCCTGAGACCAGGCCGAGTATAGCCCACAAAGATCTCCCCCACGACACAACCCAAGGGGGGGGGCGCCAACCCAGACAGGAAGATCACGTCAGTGACTCAACCCACTCAAGTGACGCACCCCTCCTAGGAACGGCATGGAAGAGCACCAGTAAGACAGTGACTCAGCCCCTGTAAAAGGGTAATAGGATCATTTTAATACAAACAAATAATTCTCTCAATTCTCATTCTACTATATTTGTGTGAATAGATATGTGGCAAATAGTGTAGAGATTAGTATTTTCCTGAGAATTTCAATATCGGTAATAATTCAAAATTATCCAGAGTCTCGTGAAATACCGCAAAAATCAGAAGGATCCCCCACCCCCCCTAACTCTCTATCCCCTCCCCTTCCTCTTTCTCGACTGATTAGGTGAGGAGATCGGTGGCCGACTGCCCGGGGCAGATGACACTGCTGTCCCAGCCTCTGTTGGTGTGTGGGGGCGACGCCTTCACGCATTCCAATTTCGACGGCTGTATCGAGTCTGCCCTGAAGGTGTTTGACGTTCTGAAGCACTCTCTCTGATGCCGCCTTCTGAAGTTGGGAGTATAGTGTGGTGGGGTTCTATGTGTACAGCATGTTAGCCCAGAGAGGGGGGGCATGAAACTGATCTGTTCTACAGATTCCATCCATTCACAGAGATGGGGGGGGGGGGGGGTAATGATCTATCTCTGAATGGATGGAATCTGTTAAAACAGATTTGTTTCATCCACTGAGGTACTTGATATGTTGTGTGATACTACAGTCAACACATATGTATTTAGATAGCGAAGCTACAATTTAAAATGTCTCTTTACTCCAGCATTTTTGGATTTGAGCAACAGTACAAAATGTCACCTTTTTTTTGAGGAAATGTTCATATATATCTGTTTTTACGGTTTATGTATCTTGTACCCCTATTTGAAGAAGGCATAAGTATTCGGACAAATTCACTAACAGTGTATTAAAGTCGTCAAAAGTTTAGTATTTGGTCCCATATTCCTGGGACATAATGACTACATCAAGCTTGTGACTACAAACTTGTTGGATGCATTTGCAGTTTGTTTTGGTTGTTTCAGATAATGTTTTGCCCAATAGGAACTGAATGGTGAATAATGTGTTGTGTCACTTTTATTATAAATGTGGATGAATGCCATAATGAATGGATAATCGTGAATGAATTGTGAATAATGATGTGAGAAAGTTAGAGGCACAAAGGGCACCCCCCCCAAAAAAAATAAAACACCTGTTATTGGTAATAGTGAGATGTTAGCATGTTTTGTTGTAGCCTTTGTAACTTTCTCACTCATCATTATTAAAAATCCTGAATGAATCATGTCATTATCAGGATTCATTTAGAACTGTTCAGAAACATGTGATCTACTCACTTAGAAAATTACTCCAGTCACCATTCAGTTACTATTGGGCAAAACATAAACTGCAAATACAACCACAGAGTTTGTCATTACAAGCTTGAATATGGGACCAAATACTACTTTAATACACTAAGTGAATTTAAGGGGAAGCAGGTAGCCTAGTGGTTAGAGCGTTGGGCCAATAACCCAGTAACCGTAAGGATGCTGGATCGAATCCCCGAGCTGACAAGGTCAAAATCTGTCGTCCTGTCCCTGAGCAAGGCAGTTAACCCACTGCCCCCCCCCCCGCCCCGGCGGCCAAAGCCGTGGATGTTGATTATGGCAGCCACCCGCACCTCTCTGATTCAGAGGGGTTGGGTTAAATGCGGAAGACACATTTCAGTTGAATGCATTAAGTTGTACAACTGATGAGGTATTCTCCCCTTTCCCTTATGACTTCTTCATATGGGGGGACTCGATACATATAGTGCCTTCATTTCTAAATGGTTACATGGATATGTATGAGATTACCCTCAGTACAAAATGTCACCTTTTATCACCTCATATGAAACATTTAATCTCAAATCCAAAATAAATGTTTTTTTTTTTTATGTTTCACTGTCCAAATACATTTGGTGTTTATATGCTGGAGGATGAACAGGAGTATATGCTGTGTTCATGTGTAGTTTGATGCAAAACAGGGGTCTTTAACATACCCCTTGACCTGCTCATTTAAAAAGGTGTACAATGATTCTGTTCTATTGCCTTGTTCAGGCAAAATGAAAAACTGTACTTGTAAGTAATTATTGTTACTCAGGATTTCTCTCTAAACACCTTATTTTGGTTCAGCTTGAATAAAAATGTTTTCAAACTATCTCCCACTTTGTGTCTTTAACTCCACTTGCGTTTCGCACTGATACACAGGAAGATGGCAGGTGGTATGGAAACCAATCCGCACAGAGCTCAGAGAAAAGTCGTACAAAATGGATGTGGCTGTCAAAAAGCAATTAGAAAGCAATCAAGATCCCTTAATGACATCTAAATGCATTAGGCAAAGTAGGCACACTATGTAGTGCTTGAGCAATACCAGATCTCACCCACCATTGTGTGACCCCTGGCATTAGTACAGCGGGAGGACTCTGGGTATGACTGCCTGATATGACTTACCCCAGATCTGCCCTGTGCCCATGGAGGCTAAGGGCCCTGTGACCCTGCCACCCCCCGTCCGTGGCAGTGTAATTCCACCCGGGGCAGCCGCCCGCCGCTGGCCGAGTTCAGCTGCTTAGTGGCAGGGCAGTAATCTGGGACAAAATGTTTGGCAGCCGGTCTGGAGAGGGAGAGCCCCCCTAATCCAACATAATTACAGCATTTTGGGCCGGGGCCCCGGGCTGCTGCAGCTGGGGTAGTAGTAGGCACTCTCCACTCTACTTAGTCAGCAGCACCCAGATCGGGGTTAACACTCACACACGTGCCTACATACACATGCACACACATATGTGCTTAGTATTTTTACAGTGTGTGTGTACACACCCAGCATGGCCGCAGGAAGATGTTTTGGGTGCCGATGAGTATGTTTCTCCCCTCCTACAGGAGTAACAAAGGTCTAGTTGACTGATTTTGTGGTATTCTTTTTTTAAATAATTATTATAAAACATTGAGCAGCCCACTGAACAGATTTCACTCACTGGCTTGAAGAGGCCAAAACTATCCAAAGAAATGAGAGACAGGAAAGGGGGTTGAGAGTGGTGGGAGGGGGGTTCGGATACTGATGCAGCACCATGCGCTGTATTTGTGGAGTTTGGGTAGTTTTCTTCATGCTTGGGAGGTTTGCTATTATCAAAGGGTTTGCCCTGTTTTTGGAGGGTTTTTCTTGAACTAACACTTGTCACTGAACAATACGTTAGTTGTTCGAGCCCTGAATGCTGATTGGCAGACAGCCGTATACCACGGTTATGACACATTTATTTTTACTGCTCTAATTATGTTGGTAACCAGTTTATAATAGCAATAAGGCACCTCAGGGTTTGTGGTATATTGCCGATATACCACAGCTAAGGGTTGTGTCCAGGCACTCTGCATTGCATCATGCGTAAGAACAGCCCTTTGCCGTGGTATATTGGCCATATACTACACCCCCTCTGGCCTTATTGCATAAATATACCACAGCATTGTTGAATACTCAGTTCTGATTGGCTGGAAGGGAGTTCTGGATGGACATTAAAACCAGATAACGGGATTCAGGGTCAGATACAAGCACATTTCTCTCAGGGTTAACTGAAATGTGACTATATAAAAACAGAGTGGTAGAATAAAATGGAAGCGCTTCCTTTCCAGTAACTGCAGTTTTACTGCGGTGTGGACGGTCTGCTTTCTAATAGGAGTGTGATATGAAGCCAACTTACCACAACTGGCACCAGTGTGTAATTGTAAGGCCCTAAGGTGTGTGTGCATGCATACTATTTAGTCGGAAGTTTACATACACCTTAGCCAAATACATTTAAACTCAGTTTTTCACAATTCCTGACATTTAATCCTCGTAAAAATTAGGATCACCACAGTTAGGATCTCCACTTTATTTTAAGAATGTGAAATGTCAGAATGATAGTAGAGAGAATGATTTATTTCAGCTTTTATTTCTTTCATCACATTCCCAGTGGTTCAGAAGTTTACATACACTCAATTATTAATTGGTAGCATTGCCTTTAAATTGTTTAACTTGGTTCAAATGTTTCGGGTAGCCTTCATCAAGCTTCCCACAATAAATTGAGTGAATTTTGGCCCATTCCTCCTGACAGAGCTGGTGTAACTGAGTCAGGTTTGTAGGCCTCCTTGCTCACACACGCTTTTTCAGTTCTGCCCACACGTTTGTCACCCCGTGCTTCTTGATTGGGATGGTGTTCTTTGGCTTGCAAGCCTCCCCCTTTTTCCTCCAAACATAATGATGGTTATTTTGGCCAAACAGTTCGATTTTTGTTTCATCAGACCAGAGGACATGTCTCCAAAAAGTACGATCTTTGTCCCCATGTGCAGTTGCAAACCATAGTCTGGCTTTTTCTATGGCGGTTTTGGAGCAGTGGCTTCTTCCTTGCTGAGCGGCCTTTCAGGTTATGTCGATATTTGTCTCGTTTTACTGTGGATATAGATACTTTTGTACCTGTTTCCTCCAGCATCTTCACAAGGTCCTTTGCTGTTATTCTGGGATTGATTTGCACTTTTCGCACCAAAGTACGTTAATCTCTAGGAGACCGAAAGCGTCTCCTCCCTGAGCGGTATGATGGCTGTGTTGTCCCATAGTGTTTATACTTTCATAGTATTGTTTGTGCAGATGAACATGGTACCTTCAGGCGTTTGCAAATTGCTCCCAAGGATGAACCAGACTTGTAGAGGTCTACAATTTAAAAATTAAAAAATTCCCATGATGCCAAGCAAATAGGCACTGAGTTTGAAGGTAGGCCTTGAAATACATCCACAGGTGTACATCCAATTGACTCAAATGATGTCCATTAGCCTATGAGAAGCTTCTAAAGCCATGACATAATTTTCTGGAATTTTTCAAGCTGTTTAAAGGCACAGTCAACTTCATGTATGTAAACTTCTGACCCACTGAAATTGTGATACAGTGAATTAAGTGAAATCATCTGTCTGTAAACAATTGTTTAAAAATTACTTGTGTCATGCACAAAGTAGATGTCCTAACTGACTTGCCAAGACCAAAAATTAACAAGACATTTGTGGAGTTGTTGAAAAACGAGTTTTCATGACTCCAACCTAAGTGCATGTAAACTTCCGACTTGAACTGCATGTGTGTGTGTGATCTCCTGTAACATTTTCACTCAGCAAGTCGCACAACGCAAGACATTGACTAAGCACACAGAGTACATCAGTCACTGTACCCCTCGTGCCACACCAAGCTTCACGTGAGGAGCAGGAGGAGAGAGACGGAAGCTGCTCAGATGACATGCTAATGCTCATCCAGAGACTGGGTGGAACAGAGCAGAACTGCAGCAGGCAAGAGGGGGAGGGGGGGGCAGGCGAGAGGGAAGCTTTTTGCTCCAAGGGGATGCATAATTCATCAGAGTCATCCTGCAAGAAAAATAAGTCAGCTGCCTGGATTGCACTAGCCTTGCCACAACGTTGCATCAGCTGCCTGCCTCTCTGCCTGCCTCTGCTCTGCCTGCCTCTGCATGCCTCTCTGTCTGCCTGCCTCTCTGCTTGCCTGCCTCTGCTCTGCCTGCCTCTCTGCCTGCCTCTGCTCTGCCTGCCTCTGCTCTGCCTGCCTCTCTGCCTGCCTGCCTCTGCTCTGCCTGCCTCTCTGCCTGCCTCTGCTCTGCCTGCCTCTGCATGCCTCTCTGCCTGCCTGCCTCTGCTCTGCCTGCCTCTGCTCTGCCTGCCAGCCTCTCTTCCTGCTTGCCTGTCTGACTCTCATTAACACACCCATCCCCAGCTGGGGGTCTTTGATCTTTTTTTAGCATCCGATAAGAAAGAATTGGTTATGGATGAAGAGTTAGGCGGCGGAGGGGAGAAGAATTCTGGGGATTTGGGTTGTGGAGGACGGTAGAGTAAACCTGGGTCTGCCGATGGGCTTGTGTGTGGCTGGTTGGATGGTTACTGCTGTGTGATTGTTCGGCAGGACGAGAGACAGAACAGAACAGTGTTGCATTTGGAGCAGTGAGAAGAGCTGCAGGCACTGTGCCACTCTCACTGGCTGGCTGGCAGAGTGCTTGGTAAATGACAAAGTCAAGCGAAGCCTTTGTTTCACTGCCAGCACTCATTTAAAATGTTCCCCCGACTCCTTTTCACTTTTATCCACCCCTTCTCTCTCTCTCTCTCTCTCTCTCTCTCTCTCTCTCTCTCTCTCTCTCTCTCTCTCTCTCTCTCTCTCTCTCTCTCTCTCTCTCTCTCTCTCTCTCTCTCTCTCTCTCTCTCTCTCTCTCTCTCTCTCTCTCTCTCTCTCTCTCTCTGTGTCTCTCTGTCTCTCTCTGTGAAGAGTACCCCCACCCCCTGTTACACAAAGCATTAAAGCATGCTGCCCAAGACACTAGGCTCATGGTGGATCTGACCTATTTTTGTAGGCTATTCCGATGGAGCGCGCTGCACGTCTGCTGTGCACTGTGGGTAGCCGATTTGCATTTTTGCAAAGTCACTGGCAGATGGCACCAGAGGTAGAGGAGGTAGTAGCTACCCCCTACCTCCACCCCTTCTACCTCCACCCCCTCCCCACCTCCATCCCTCCTACAGCCACTCCCCACTCTACCTACACCCCCTACCTATACCCCAACCCACTCTACCTCCACCCTCCCCCCACTCTACCTCCACCCCCCTACCTTCACCCACCCCCCCATGTTACCACGAGCCCGTCCTCCCCAATTAAGATGCCACCAACTTCCTGAGCTCCACCCTCCTCTACCTCCACCCCCCTAGCCCTCCATCTGGGGCAACAAGGGCAGGATTCAGGTCATGGCTTGTCATGTGACTCCCCCGGATTGGGATGAAAAGTCTCAGAGCGATCACTCTACTCTGTTACCACTGGGGATGGAGGGGGAGGGGTTGTTCGGATCCAAGAGCATTTCTTAATAAGATTACTCTGCTGGTGGAAGGCTATCTGCCCAGGGAAAAATATGTCTTCAGGGAGGACATGAGGGAAAATGGGTTTGGGTTTTTAGGAAAAGTGAGTCCACTCTGTGGCCCCTTGTGTGAGTGCACATTCATAAAAGTTTGTGTGTGCATATGTGCATGTGCACACGTATACAATCGTGTGTGTGTGTGTCAGACAGTAGATTAGGATGTTAAGACTCCTCCTCAACACCCCAGAGCGCCCAGGCTTGGATAAGGAGAGAGGCGGTGCGCTTCCCCGTGGGAGGTGACGTCACCATAGCAGCCTCTCTTTCTTTCTCTCTCTCTCTGTGGCAGAGCTGGGAAACAGGCAGGCAGGCACAGCCCTCTGAGCACAGTCAGTGGATCGCCTAAGAGCTCACTATTGATCCGGGAGGGAGGGACAGTCAGTCAGAAACATACAGACAGACTTGTTCTACTAAAGAGCTCCAACACATTACCTCAGCACCCCCACTATACAGCCACATCAGTAGCATCACCTCTATTTGTTGATGTTTCATGAGCACAAGGATTTTACGAATGGGGTTACTATTCCCACGCCCAACCCTTCATCATTACTGCTTTCTGGGGGTGCCGTTCAAATCCTGTGTCGCAAGAGTAAGCAGTGACTATTACATCACTGCTATAATATAATGCATCATGCCACTGCAAATTGACAACACACAGAGCTATTAACACTAAATTCCAGAGGTATTAACACTAAATCCCAGAGGTATTAACACTAAATCCCAGAGGTATTAACACTAAATCCCAGAGGTATTAACACTACATCCCAGAGGTATTAACACTAAATTCCAGAGGTATTAACACTAAATCCCAGAGGTATTAACACTACATCCCAGAGGTATTAACACTAAATTCCAGAGGTATTAACACTAAATCCCAGAGGTATTAACACTACAGTAAAGGCCAGAGGTATTAACATTAACACTACAGTAAAGCCCAGAGGTATTAACACTGCAGTAAAGCCCAGAGGTATTAACACTACAGTAAAGCCCAGAGGTATTAACACTACACTAAATCCCAGAGGTATTAACACTGCAGTAAAGCCCAGGAGGTGGTGTACTGTCTACAGCAGCAAGAAAATGACATGCGCTTAATGGTGTGTCGATTCCTCAGACAGTTCCAGTGATTGTAGAGCTACTGCTGGCTGTCATTACTGTGCTGCGCCACAGCCAGCCGAGCAAGCTACTCAATACCTGGAATCTGCAGGGCTGCCAAGGTGAGTCAAGCCTAACTCGTCTGACCAGTGTGGGCCTCCCGCTTTGCAGGAATTGTTTTTTGAGAGTAGACAGACAGTGAAGGACAGCCCTGTCTGTCTCCTGCCGTGTGTGACGTTATCAGGCTCTGGGCCATGCCATCCGCAGTGGGAATGGTGAACTGACGCCACGCCACAAACTACACACTGCTTCCTGTCAGGCCCGACACCGAGTCACACAGCACTTCCTGTCTTCTTATTGCTCTCTCTCTCTCCCCCAATTGGCCGAAAGACAACAATCCTCCTAAAACGTGTCGTGCTGCACATTAATAATACTGAAGAATGTGTTTTTTTGCATAACATGCAGCTTTTGATTGCAACATCGTAGATCAGTTCTCATTATTCAGTTGAATTGGTTACGTGTGTGTGTGTAGACACCCAAACTCCGCTGCAATGTGAGGGGGGGGAGGGTTGTCATTGAGCTGTGTGCAAGTGGTCAGTGATGTGAGGATTGTGATTAGAGGCCCCGGGGCCCTCAGGAACTGATAAGAGAGAGGTTCAGCTTCAGACAAGAGGAGAGGAGGGGCCTCCTACAATCATTGCTGTTAAATCCGGGGCCAGGACAGGGGGAGATTAAATCTGGGGCCAGGACAAGGGGAGGGAGGGAGGGGCAGACTGATCGGTTTAGTAGCGATGCCAAAGACATGACAGTTAAAGATATCCAACCTGAAAGAATGGGATTTTATGAAGAGGATATTTAATACTCCCTAACTGACCATAGGTTATTATGGCAGCATCACAGCCACTCTGAGGGAAGTGTGCACAGTCAAGCTCTCAGGAGAAAGAGAAAGAGCAGCGTATACTGTAAACGTACACACACACATACACACACACACACTGACTGCTTTAAAAAAAAATGTCCTCTGTTCTCTGTACTTCTTTATGAAGTTCCCTCACGGGAACAAATACCATAGTTGTTTGAATTTGAACGTAACGTAACCACTAATTATGCCATCACCTGCATGTATCTAGTTGATCCCAAATAAATCAACCTTGTTTGCCATGGAAACCATCAATAGGATTCTACGTCCCAACATTCCAGAGATTCAATATTCTCCTCAAAAATAACCACACCTTCTGAGAAGACACATTGTTTTGAGACACCTTGAACAAATTTGGATCGTCACTATAACTTTGGCTACGTGTCCGACTCTGTCTGATAAGGTTGAGTCTGACTAACTCTGACTGATTTGGGCGACTATGGCTACGTGTCCACCTCTGAGTCAGAAGACCAGCCAAAAGAGTCCCGAGAGGTGGGCTACTATCACTTTGAAAATTAGTCTGATTTACGAGTCTGACTACATATGTGGCTATGTGTCTGACTAGAGGGCCTGACTGTGTCCTTATTGTCCCTGTGGTGGTGCCAATGAACGGGGAGTCAGCCACAGCAGTATCCTGACCAGGCAGTCCCCAGCCAGAAAACTCACCAGAGAACACCTCTATTGTTCCAAGGTTCTCTCAGCAGAGAACCACAGAATCAGTTATCTCATCCCTATGGTGCCACCATGGGTCCCCTGGAAGAGAACGAGGCAGTGCCACCTTCAAGCACATTCTGGAAGAAACTATTCTGTATATATTCTGTTGTCATTTTTTTGCTTTTGTATACTCTCTCCTATGTACAAGTGAACTTGGGTGACTTGAATAAAGAGCTTGAAATTAAGTGCATTATTTATATTTTTAAATAAAGGTCAAATAAAATAAAAAATTTGGTCAGATAAGGACAGTGACTGTGTCCTTGCCTCAAGTGTGACCAGGGTCACCCGGAAGACGACTCGGGAATCAGCCCTTTGCCCACGAAGTTCAGAGCCTGAGGAAACCGATCAGAAGAGACAAGAGGGCCTGATTAGCATCAACTCAACTGCAAGACTACTGATTTCAACTACCTTCCATTGCATGCTGTTGCATTTATTTCTTTGCGTGTGCTTGTTATTGAAAATAAAATGCATTACATCTATCGCATTGTCCTTGTGTTCACTATAACCTAAGTTGTCCATTATTGTTTATAAAAACACAAGACACGAAACACACGAGAGTAGAATATCACTGCTCTTGAGTAAGAGGTTCCCAAACCAGAAGGAAATGTTGAATGTACTGTAGGAACACTTTCCTTTTAGAAGTTAACTCGAGGCAGATCGTGGTTATCCATTAAAGGGGTGACACCTATTTGATCCTAGATCAGTGGTTAGGGACCACCTCTACCTACTCCCATTTATAGCCATATTGTACATAGAGACCTCCATTAACACAACACACACACAAACCAATTGTCCTTAATTATTACAAAGTTATACTTTGCATCCTCCCGGATACCTTAGACCCACTCCAATTCGCATACCGCCCCAACAGATCCACAGATGAAACAATCTCAGTCGCACTCCACTCTGCCCTTTCCCACCTGGACAAAAGAAACACCTATGTGGGAATGCTGTTCATTGACTACAGCTCAGCGTTCAACACCATAGTGCCCACGAAGCTCATCACTAAGCTAATGTCCCTGGGACTAAACACCTTCCTCTTCCTGACGGGCCGCCCCCAGGTGGTAAGGGTAGGCGACAACAAGTCTGCCACGCTGATCCTCAACACTGGGGCCCCTCAGGGGTGTGTACTAGTTCCCTCCTGTACTCCCTGTTCATCCACGACAGCGTTGCCAAACACGACTCCAACACCATCATTAAGTTGCTGACTACACAACAGTGGTAGTCCTGATCACCGACAACGATGAGACAGCCTATGGGGAGGAGGTCAGAGAACTGGAAGTGTGGTGCCAGGACAACAAACTCTCCGTCAATGTGAGCAAGACAAAGGAGCTGATCGTGGACTACAGGAAACGTTGAGCCGGACAGGCCCCCATTAACATCGACGGGGCTGTAGTGGAGCGGGTCGAGAGTTTCAAGTTTCAAACTATCATGGTGCAAACACACCAAGACAGTCATGAAGACAGCATGACAACACCTTTTCCCCCTCAGGAGACTGAAAAGATTTGTAATGGGTCCCCGAATTCTCAAAAAGTTCTACAGTTGCACCTTCACGAGCATCCTGACTAGTTGCATCACCACCTGGTATGGCAACTGCTCGGCATCTGACCGTAAGGCGCTGCAGAGGGTAGTGCATATGGCCCAATATATAACTGGGGCCAAGCTTCCTGCCATCTAGACGGTGTCAGATGAAAGCCCCAAAAATGTTCAGCAACTCCAGTCACCTAAGTCATAGACTGTTTTCTCTGCTACCGCACGCAAGTGGTACCAGAGCGCCAAGTCTAGGACCAAAAGGCTCCGCTAACAGCTTCTACCTCCAAGCCACCGGACTATTTACATTGACCCCCCCCATTTGTTTTTTACACTGCTTCTACTCGCTGTTTATTATCTATGCATAGTCACTTCACCCCTACCTACATGTACCCCCGCACACTGATTCGGTACCGGTACCCCCTGTATATAGCCTCCACACTGATTCGGTACCGGTACCCCCTGTATATAGCCTCCACACTGACTCGGTACCGGTACCCCCTGTATATAGCCTCCACACTGACTCGGTACCGGTACCCCCTGTATATAGCCTCCACACTGACTCGGTACCGGTACCCCCTGTATATAGCCTCCACACTGACTCGGTACCGGTACCCCCTGTATATAGCCTCCACACTGACTCGGTACCGGTACCCCCTGTATATAGCCTCCACACTGACTCGGTACCGGTACCCCCTGTATATAGCCTCCACACTGATTCGGTACCGGTACCCCCTGTATATAGCCTCCACACTGATTCGGTACCGGTACCCCCTGTATATAGCCTCCACACTGACTCGGTACCGGTACCCACTGTATATAGCCTCCACACTGATTCGGTACCGGTACCCCCTGTATATAGCCTCCACACTGACTCGGTACTGGTACCCACTGTATATAGCCTCCACACTGATTCGGTACCGGTACCCCCTGTATATAGCCTCCACACTGATTCGGTACCGGTACCCCCTGTATATAGCCTCCACACTGATTCGGTACCGGTACCCCCTGTATATAGCCTCCACACTGACTCGGTACCGGTACCCCCTGTATATAGCCTCCACACTGACTCGGTACTGGTACCCACTGTATATAGCCTCCACACTGACTCGGTACCGGTACCCCCTGTATATAGCCTCCACACTGACTCGGTACTGGTACCCACTGTATATAGCCTCCACACTGACTCGGTACCGGTACCCCCTGTATATAGCCTCCACACTGACTCGGTACTGGTACCCCCTGTATATAGCCTCCACACTGATTCGGTACTGGTACCCCCTGTATATAGCCTCCACACTGACTCGGTACTGGTACCCCCTGTATATAGCCTCCACACTGATTCGGTACCGGTACCCCCTGTATATAGCCTCCACACTGATTCGGTACCGGTACCCCCTGTATATAGCCTCTTTATTGTTATTTTAATGTATTATTGTTTACTTTAGTTTATTTTCTTAACTCTTCTTGAACTGCACTGTTGATATTACAAAGTTTTGCTGTATTAGTTATAGCCTAGTGGTGAGAGCGTTGGACTAGTAACCGGAAGGTTGCGAGTTCAAACCCCCGAGCTGACAAGGTACAAATCTGTTGTTCTGCCCCTGAACAGGCAGTTAACCCACTGTTCCTAAGCCGTCATTGAAAATAAGCATTTGTTCTTAACTGACTTGGCTAGTTAAATAAAGGTCAAATAAAGATCCTTTAAAAAAATATAGTCGAGGCTGATGTATTTCACTCTTTTATATAATTTTGTCATTCAAGTCTTTTTGTGGCATATCTCTGTGACTGCCGCTTCTCTTTTTGCCCAGTCTCAGATACACACAGTATACTGTAGTATTATAGTGTACTGTGGTATTATAGTGAACTGTAGAAATATAGTGTACTGTAGTATTAAAGTGTACTGTAGTAGTATAGTGGCCTGTAGTATTACAGTGGACTGTAGTATTATATTGGACTGTGGTATTATAGTGTAATGTGGTATTATAGTATACTCTAGTATTATAGTGTACTGTAGTATTAAAGTGTACTGTAGTATTATAGTGGCCTGTAGTATTACAGTGTAATGTGGTATTATAGTATACTCTAGTATTATAGTGTACTGTAGTATTAAAGTGTACTGTAGTATTATAGTGGCCTGTAGTATTACAGTGGACTGTATTAAAGTGTACTGTAGTATTATAGTGGCCTGTAGTATTACAGTGGACTGTGGTATTATAGTGTAATGTGGTATTATAGTATACTCTAGTATTATAGTGTACTGTAGTAGTATAGAATATTCTGGTATTATAGTGGACTGTAGTAGTATAATGGGCTGTAGTTTTAAAGTGTACTGTAGTATTATAGTATACCGTGCTATTATAGTGTACTGTAGTATTGTAGTGTACTGTAATATTGTATTATAGTGTGCTGTAGTAGTATAGTGTACTATATTATCATAGTGTGATGAAGTATTATAGTGTACTGTAGCATAGTGTACTATAGTATAGTGTGCTATAGTAGTATAGTGTACTGTAGTATTTTAGTGTACTGTAATATTAGTGTAATGTAGTATACTATTTAGTGTATTGTAGAATTCAAGTGTACTGTGGTTGTATAGTGTACTGTAGTATAGTAGTACAGTGTACTCTAGCATCATAGTGTACTATAGTATTATAGTGTACTGTAGTATAGTGTACTGTAGTATAGTATTGTGGTGTACTGTAGTAGTAGTGTACTGTAGTATAGTATTACTAGTGTACTGTAGTATTGGAGTGTACCATAATATACTAGTATAGTGTACTGTAGTATTATAGTGTACTGTGGTATTGTAGTATACAGTAGTATTATAGTGGACCATTGTATATAGTGCCCTGTAGTAGTATAACATACTGTATTATAGTGTAATGTAGTATTTCAGTATACTCTAGTATTACACCGGACTGTAGTATTATAGTATACTGTAGTATTATAGCACACTGTAGTGTTATATTGGACTGTGGTATTATAGTGTAATGTAGTATTATAGTGTACTCTAGTATTATAGTGTACTGTAGTAGTATAGAATGCTCTGGTTTTACAGTGGACTGTAGTATTATAATGGACTGTAGTTTTAAAGTGTACTGCAGTATTATAGTATACTGTGCTATTTTAGTGCACTGTAGTATTGTAGTGTACTGTAATATTGTATTATAGTGTACAGTAGTATTATAGTGTACTGTAGTGTAGTAGTACAGTGTAGTGTATTATTGTAGTGTACTGTAGAATAGTGTTTTATAATATAGTGTACTGTAGTTTTATAGTGTTCTCTAGTAGTATAGTGTGCTATAGTAGTATAGTGTACTGTAGCATAGTATTCTAGTGTACTGTAGTGTAGTGTACTATAGTATAGTGCACTGTAGTTTTATAGTGTACTCTAGTAGTATAGTGTACTATAGTATTATAGTGTACTGTAGTATAGAATTACTGGTGTACTGAAGTATTAAATTGTACTGTGGCATTGCAGTGTACTGTGGTATTATAGTGTTCTTTGGTAGTATAGTATACTCTAGTATTATAGCGTACCATAGTATAATATTATTGTGTACTGCAGTAATATAATTTACTGTAGTGTTGTAGTTTTATAGTGGACCATAGTATTATAGTGCACTGTATTAGTCTGATGTACTGTAGTAGTACAGTGGACTGTAGTATTATAGTATATTGTAGTAATATAGTACACTGTAGTATTATATTGGACTGTGGTATTATAGTGTAATGTAATATTAAAGTATACTCTACTATTATAGTGTACTGTAGTATTATAGAATACTCTGGTATTTTAGTGCACTGTAGTATTATAATGGGCTGTAGTTTTAAAGTGTGTTGTAGTATTGTAGTAAGCTGTGCTATTATAGTGTACTGTAGTATTGTAATGTACTGTAATATTGTAGTATATTGTGCTGTAGTATTATAGTGTACTGTAGTATCGTAGTACAGTGTACTGTAGTATTATAGTGTACTCTAATTGTATAGTGTACTCTAGCAGTATAGTGTGCTATAGTGGTATAGTGTTCTGTAGCATAGTATTCTATTGTACTGTAGTTTTGTAGTGTACTATAATATTAATTTATATTATTTAGTGTACTGTGTATTCAAGTGTACTGTAGTAGTATAGTGTACTGTAGTATAGTAGTATAGTGTACTATAGTGGTACAGTGTGCTCCAGCATTATAGTGTACTGCAGTATTATAGTGTACTGTAGTATAGTGTACTGTAGTATAGTATTATAGTATACTGTAGTAGTAGTGTACTCTAGTATTATTTTGTACTGTCATATAGTAATATAGTGTACTGTAGTATTATAGTGTGCTGTAATATTATAGTATACTGTGGTATAGTATTATAGTGTACTTTGGTAGTATAGTGTACTCTGGTATTATAGTGTACCATAGTATACTAGCATAGTGTACTGTAGTATTACAGTGTACTGTTGTATTATAGTTGACTGTGGCATAGTATTATATTGTACTGTAGTATAATATTATAGTATTATAGTGTACTGTAGTATTATTGTGAACTGTAGAATTGTATTACAGTGTACTGTAGAAAAGTATTTTAGTGTACTCTGCTAGTATTCGTGCATTCTAGAAATTATAGCGTACTGTAGTATAATATTATAGTGTAGTCTAGTATTATAATGTACTGTAGTATTATTGTGTACTTTAGTATTAAAGTGCACTGTATCAGTATTCCCTCTCATCCTAGCTGCTTGTGGATGAAATGCTCTTAGCCCTACATTGTTATTGGATCTCCTTCAGCTGTGCCAACAGAGTGGGTCAGATAATTAATCAGGGGGCTTGATAAAAGCGGCCCCTGACCTGACAGCGCCCTATACACACACACAGGCACACACACACACACACACACACACACACACACACACACACACACACACACACACACACACACACACACACACACACACACACACACACACACACACACACACACACACACACACACACACACACACTGGTCTGGCCCAGCCACTGACAGGGCACGCAGGCCAGGGTAGTCTGTTGTGATGCTAAGCCTTTCAGCACAGATTAAACTTGCACGGCGAATACTACACCCACAACAGCCTTCCGGTTATGCATCTGTAACAGCTTTGAACTTTAGACTTTGGGAGAAAGAGGACAAAATCTGTGAAAACTGCCCTGAATTGACATTTGATTACAGAGGAGTGGGGGAGGGGAGAGTGCATAGAGCTGCTAGCTACTCAGTCCAGTCTAGTCACTCATTACTTCTGACTGGGACACTTTTTGGAATTATTGTGACTTTTTAATTGCAGCATTAATATTCCTACTTCATTAACATATATTTAATACCTTAATAATTTATCCCTGTTTCATCTAATCTTAACTCATTAAGACTCCATATGTTGGGCGCACCAGTAAGATCCCCACAACATGATGCTACCACCCCAGTGCTTCATGGTTGGGATGGTGACCTTCGGATTGCAAGCCTCCCCCTTTTTCCTCCAAACATAACGATGGTCATTATGGCCAAACAGTTCTATTTTTGTTTCATCAGGCCAGAGGACATTTCTCCAAAAGTACGATCTTTGTACCCATGTGCAGTTGTAAACCATAGTCTGGCTTTTTTATGGTGGTTTTGGAGCAGTGGGTTCTTCCTTCCTGAGCAGTCTTTCAGGATATGTCGATATAGGACTCCTTTTACTGTGGACATAGATACTTTTGTACCTGTTTCCTCCAACATCTTCACAAGGTCCTTTGCTGTTGTTCTGGGATTGAGTTGCGCTTTTGCACCAAAGTAAGTTCATCTCTAGAAGACAGAACTGGTCTCCTTCCTGAGTGGTATGACGGCTGCGTGGTCCCATGGTGTTTATACTTGCATACTTTTGTTTGTACAGATGAACGTGGTACCTTCAGGCATTTGGAAATTGCTCCCAAAGATGAACCAGACTTGTGGAGGTCTACAACAAAAAATTCTGAGGTCTTGGCTGATTTCTTTTGATTTTCCCATGATGTCAAGCAAAGAGGCACTGAGTTTGAAGGTAGGCCTTGAAATACATCCACAGGTACACCTCCAATTGACTCAAATGATGTCAATTAGCCTATCAGAAGCTTCTAAAGCCATGACATCATTTTCTGGAATTTTCCAAGCTGTTTAAAGGCACAGTCAACTTTGTGTATGTAAACTTCTGACCCACTGGAATTGTGATCCAGTGAATTATAAGTGTAATAATCTGTCTGTAAACAATTGTTGGAAAAATGACTTGTGTCATGCACAAAGTAGATGTCCTACCCGACTTGCCAAAACTACAGTTTGTTAGCAAGAAATTTGTGTGGTGGTTGAAAACAAATTTTATTGACTCCAACCTAAGTGTATGTAAACTTCCAACTTCAACTGTAGGTACTTTGCTACTATTCTATTGAGAAGAACACCATCAGGGGAAGTTTACAGACTTGTAAATTCAGCTTGTTGTCTTGAGTTTGTTATTATGCACTTTTGGCAGCTCTGGTTGCTCAAGTTGGCATCAGCACATCAATTTACAATCTGGCCTTTGTGGTGGAAAAGTGACAACGATGGGTCAAGGACTCTGAATCTAATCTTTGCAAATAATTAGAGTTGTTGATACTGAACGTGTACGGGAACATTTTGTTCACTAGTTCATCTCAACACAGACAATGCAAGCTATACTTCCTCTAAAGCTGACAGGAAATTCTCAACCTTCCATTTTATCACATGGTTTGTGACTCCAATGAAAAATTGGGATATGTGATCGTTCAAATGTGGTTTGAGTGCCAGACTGTCTCAAACTGATTTTACAGCAACTCTAACAAGCATGTTTGTGAGTCCATGAGAATAAGCATGTTTCACAGCTATGAAGAATGATTTAGTCCACTGACTTCACAGTTTTCCCCTCTCCTTCTCTCTTGCACACACCCACATTAAGACGTGCATGCACACATGCACATACACACACACTCACTGCCATCTTCCCACAAAGACAGGAAACTCTTTCTGTGTCATCTGGCATGTGTTCATGTTCGGCCACAATCTCTATTCTGAGGTGAGAAAGTGAAAGGTCAAACCTGTGACGAGGTTAACCCTTAAAGGAAGCATGTGAAACAGCTTGGGATATCGTAAAGATCACTGAAGAATTCTCATCTATGAATATATATATACACATTTCATATATACACATGAATTGCTATATTTTTGGTCCATATCTGGGACATAAAGTATACATGCACTTAGGGTGTAAAACTACTTTATAGGTAGAATGTTTGCGTAGACAAGCTAGCGAGTCACAAACGGAAAAGAACATTTCAAGAGCTTTGCTGATGCAAATAGTTTGAGACAGTGCTGTTGATACAATAAACTCTCTCTCTCTTCTCTCTTATTCTCTCCCTTAGTTCCTGCCTCCCTTCTGCCTCTTGTCTGATTCTTTCCATTTCTCTTCGCTACAAACGTCAGAACTAGATCTTCTCTTTTTGCTCTCTGTAGTAGGCCTATCCCTTGCTGATCACGAGTATTTTGTGGTAAGCTGCAGTACGGCGCGGGCTGGTCTAGCTCGATATGATGTCTGAAACTGTCTGAAACCATCTGAAACGCTCAGTCTAGCATGCAAACTATATGAATTACCCCCCCCCCCCCCCCCCCGGTGCTCCCAGCACCTGGTGAGTGACACATCTCATCTCTACACCCACCCACCTGCACCCTCAAGTCAAGCGATAGCCTGCTCCTCCACGCACCCAGGACTAAACTTTCAGCTTTCAGCTCGACTGCCAACAGCCTCTAGAATACCCTCCCGGACCCTCTGAAGGCATCACAGCCTCTGGGCTCTTTTAAAATAGGCCTAAATTTATTTCTCTTTAGGAAGACTTTCTGTTGATAGCTGGGATTCTTGGTGTCCTTGTCCTTTGTTTTTTATCTTATGCACTTTGAGATTATTCTGTATAATGATAATGCTTTACAAATGTAATACATTATTATTATTAATCATTATTACTCACTAGACCAATCAGGCACTTTGGTACATTACCATCGAAGCCTGAATGAGATTGATTGGTCACCATGCGTAAAGGCATCAGTTATGCTTCAGGGTTTGTTGGGTCATATTCCTAGCCGTGAAGTGTCGGTTTTGGTTTTGCAGTTGTGGAACTAGCTAAAGGAAGAAAGAGTGATAGAAGGAGAAAGAGAGAACAAAACAGAACAATCAGTTGATGGAGAGAGCAAGACAGAGATACAGAGGGAAAGAGAATGAGGAAGTGACACAGAGATAGAGAGAGAGAGAGAGAGAGAGAGAGGAGCGAGAGACAAAGATATAGACAGAGACAGAGAGTGAAAGTATAAGCTTGTGATGGAGAGAGAGCGCGAGAGCATTCTGTCTGCCCACCACAGTGGCCTTCTCCGGCCTTTAGACTCTGGGGGTTTTACGGCTGTGGGAAAGGCACAGAGGTCACCGAATTGCGTCAGACCGACCAGTTTTTCTCTAACAGATTTCAGCATATTATTTTTTCAGCCTCGCCTTGTTTACTGTTATCGTCCTCCCACTGTGTAGGTCCTCGGCGGTCCGGGGAGAATATGCAATCTCCATTATCTCCCAAACATTTCTGTCAGAACTGGAGGAGAGCTGGATGTGTGTAGACTTACAGTTTAAGTCAGAAGTTTACATACACCTTAGCCAAGTACACTTAAACTCAGTTTTTCATAATTCCTGACATTTAATCCTGGGTAAAAATCCCCTGTCATAGATCAGTTAGGATCAACACTTTATTTTAAGAATGTGAAATGTTAGAATAATAGTAGAGAGAAGTATTTATTTCAGCTTATATTTCTTTCATCATATTCCCAGTGGGTCAAAAGTTTCGGGTAGCCTTCCACAAGCTTCCCACAATAAGTTGGGTGAATTTTGGCCCATTCCTCCTGACAGAACTGGTGTAACTGAGTCAGGTTTGTAGGCCACCTTGCTCTCACACGCTTTTTCAGTTCTCTCCACAAATGTTCTATAGGATTGAGGTCAGGCCTTTTTGATGGCAAATCCAGTACCTTGACTTTGTTGTCCTTAAGTCATTTTGTCACAACTTTGGAAGTATGCTTGGGGTCATTGTCCATTTGGAAGACCCATTTGCGACCAAGCTTTAACTTCCTGACTTGATGTCTTGAGATGTTGCTTCAATATATCCACATAATTTTCCTTCACGATGCTATCTATTTTGGGAAGTGCACCAGTCTCTTCTGCAGCACATCACCCCCACAACATGATGCTGCCATGCTGCCGTGCGTCACGGTTGGGATGGTGTTCTTCGGCTTGCAAGCCTCCCCCTTTTTCCTCCAAACATAACAATGGTCATTATGGCCAAAGAGTTCTATTTTTGTTTAATCAGACCAGAGGACACCCATTGGGGAGCCAGGCCCAGCCAATCAGAATGAGTCTGCCCCCACAAAAGGGCTTTATTACAGAAAGAAATTCTCCTCAGTTTCATCAGCATTCCGGGTGGCTTGTTTCAGACAATCCTGCAGGTAAAGTAGCCTGATCTGGAGGTCCTGGACTGGTGTGGTTACACGTGGCCTGCGGTTGTGAGACCGGTTGGATTTACTGCTAAATTCTCTAAAATGACTTTGTAGGTGACTTATGGTAAACAAATGAACATAAAATGATCTGGTAACATCTCTGGTGGACATTCCTGCAGTCAGTCAGTCAGCCAATTGCACGCTCCCTCAAAACTTGAGACATCTGTGGCATTGTGTTGTGTGACAAAACTGTACATTTTAGAGTGGCACACCTGTGCAATGGTCATGCTGTTTAATCAGCTTCTTGATATGCCAAACCTGTCAGGTGGATGGATTATTTTAGCAAAGGAGAAATTCAACTAACAGGGATGTAAACACATTTGTGCACAATATTTGACAGAAATAAGCTTTTTGTGGGTATGGAACATTTCTGGTATATTTTATTTCAGCTCATGAAACATGGGATCAACACTTTACATTTTGCGCTTCTATTTTTGTTCAGTATATTTAAATGAGAAAAGCCTGTACAGTTTCCTTCTCATAGTGTGGGCATGTCGTCATAATGGGATTTTGATTTATTTGATTTAACCTGTATTTAACTAGTCAAGTCAGTTAAGAACAAATGTGTATTTACAATGACGGCCTACCCCGGCAATGCTGGGCCAATTGTGCGACGCCCTATGGACTGCCAATCTTGGCCAGAGGTGATGCAGCCTGGATTCGAACCAGGGACCGTAGTGACGCCTCTTGCACTGAGATGCAGTGCCTTTGGCTGCTGCGCCACTCGGGATAAAGAGGGACTCTTGGCCACTTGATCTCACAGCCTTCTTATGGAAAAGGTGTTGGGTTTCATAAGACACGACAAGAAGAACATGGCTTTTAGTAGACCGGAAATCTCATTTACAAAGAGACAAGTCCAGAATAACAATGTTGTTACTGGACTGTAACATGGAAAGAGGGAGAATCAAAGAGCGAAGCTCCCTCACTCCCTCCATGTGGCTGACTTTCTTGTCATCATGAATGAAGTATTTGAGGTTTTGATGTAAGGCCCCCTGCGAGCATTAATATTATAACACACACTCCTTTGAAATCAGCATTAATACCCAGCAAATTAATTATCCTGTGGAGAAATCTAGATTCTCAACTTTCCCTTTTCCTCTATTGATGTAAACGGGGAAAGTGTGAGGGGGGATGGACGGGTTGGAAGTACTGGGGGAACACTGAGACATTATTTACCTAGATGGAATGAAAGCCATTTGAAAATAGCTGGGGTTTGGTACAAATATGAGGCTTATCAGGGCTAGCTTTGATCACACATGAAACCTCCGGGCTGACTTCCTGCTCTTGTCCTGTGTGTCAGGGCTGGTGTGGGCTGGTCCAAAGACCCTTAAGAATTTAGACAAACACCAGCCATTGAGGAGAGAGAGCTGAGATGGGGAGAGGAACTGTGCTTAGCCTTGTTCTGCCCAGGGCTCATGAGAAAACGAGCAAAGCATCTCCTTTAGCTGTTCCACAGATGTTCCACAGATATTCATCCTCACTGCAACCAAATGCTATCCCTCCCCTCCACCCCCAGCAGTTCGTCCAAGTTTCCTCTCCGATATTGTTAGAGTTGATAATATTCAATCACATATATGGTAACGGGCTATAGTGCATAACACAGAATCCTCATAATATCCACAACGTCTGATGGAGGAGTGAGAGCTACCTGAAAGCGAGAGTTGTTTTTTGGGGACGGGTGGAGGAGGGGGTTGGCGGCTGCAGTTGGAGTGATGCAGACAGGGATTAGGGATGCTAAACTGCCAGTGCGGGGGGTGGAGTGTGATGGGGGAGGGGGGGGGGGGGGGTAGAGAGAGAAGAGGTAGCCATGGGGTTCCTGGAAAAGTGGGTTAACCCCCAGCTGCACGAGGAGCACGAGGAGACTCCATCCCCCTACGCATAAGTACACACACACACAAACACACACACACACACACATGGGCGCGCATACACACAGATACATACACACATACACACATGTGCATGCCACACAGACACACACACACACACCAACATTTCTTTGCTTACTCTGAAACCCTTATACAGTGATTTTTTTTGTTGTCATTTAGACAATTACAATGATTTTAAAAAATTATAATAATCAGCTCCACTTACTTGGTGTTTGTACGAGATGACAGTAGAAAGAGGCGATTGTGACTCTTTATTAAGACTCTCTGTCCCTGAACAGTAGGGAGGAGTCCTTCCCTCAGGACTCCTGGATTTGGAGCACAGGTCACGTGACTCCACGCACCCCAGCCCCCATGCTCCCTCCTTCCCTTACCCTTTCTCCTGTAGAGGGAGGGTTAGTGTCTGTGTTGTCCCCACAACATCACTGATACTACTAGCAGTGTGTAGCCTCCTCTATCCACTCAACAGCAGAGAGGAGAGAGAGGACACATGAGGGGGCAGAGGGCTAAATGCATACATTGTTCCCCTCTGGTCCCCGGCCTGAGAGAGCCGTCTGTTCTCAGACCTGTAGTAATGGACTAGTGACTGGGACTCGCTCTTTGTGACCATATAAAGACATCCTTTTCCCCCAGTGACTCCATTATCAGTGGTATACTTTATCATATCCTCTGAACACATGCCCAGAGCGCTGTGCGTCGTTGTTTTATGTAACAGCTGACCAGTGTGGAACTGGAACACATAGGAAAAACAGGCCAGTCTGAAACGACATGGTCCCATCAGCCAGGGCAGGCGACCGTGGTCAACTCACGCAGGAAGACCAGATGGCATTTAATAATAGGCTGGTTGTAAAGATACTTATTACTCTGTTGTTGGACTAAAACTCTCTATCTCCGCCGCTGTTAATGTGGGTTATCTGATGTCAATCCGGTTTATTGTACTAAAGGCAGCTAAGCCGGGTTTGGCTTGTCTGATGAAAGCCTTTTAACTCTTTTTTTGTTCTCACTGAGGCCCGATCAGCTCTCTCATTTACCATCCAGTCTTTCTAATGTGATTTAAAGGAATAATCCACCCACAAACTATCTTGTGGTATATTTTTTATGATGATGTGGCAAGTGACACTTTGCTTCTTGGAAGTCCAATATCTTGAAAACTTGACTACTGACATGCAAGACATTTTGGGACTGTATCAACAGTGGACTTCTGGAAAAAATACCAAAATATAGGTTGAGTGGATTTTTCCCATAAGGGTTGGAATTCCAGCATCCGTGTGATTTTTTAAATTTATTAGTGTGTGTGTGCGTGTGTGTGTGAATGTTTACAGTATTTATGTTATCTTCTTTACATATTACTGGAATTAATATAATCCAGGACATACTGTACATATTTATATAATAATAATAATAATAATAATTTTGTGGGTGCTTATATTTGTCCTATTTCACACATGTACAAGTGTGTATTAAATGAATGTGTGAAATGGAAATGTGTTTTTTGCACTAACCCCGAGACACCCCCGGAGAGTGTGGTCATGGCCAGGGTCGAGAGGGATCAGGCCAGATATGTAATACCATGCATTCAGTTGTGGTATGTCAGACAGCCAATCAGGACAGAGTGAAAGGGGATTCGGTGGCAGAATGAAAGCGCTGGCCCCGCTGTAACATATATGGGTCTGTCAAAAGAGAATAGGGGCCGAAATATAGCAGACCCTGTAGCATGGCCGTGACCTTGTGACGAGATAATGGCTCCAGAATAATGAGGGGAGGTCAGCCAGCCAGACAGCCAGTATTGATGGAATGGGGGACTTAAGGAATAGGGGGGAGAGGAGGGGTGAATCGGTGAGAAGAGAGTCTTTACTTTGTCCTAGACACTAGGCAGATAGCGATGATTCTGGCCTCACACACAGACATATGTTCATTGTATAAAGGGCCCATCTTCTTCTGAGACAACATATGATATTGTGGGCTCCCGAGTGGCAAAGCAGTCTAACACCATCCCCAATTGATTTTGTGTTATGCAGGTGAATGAGGACCCAAAAGCGACTTGGCGAAAACAGAGTTTTTAATCCAGTAAGATACTTAACAAAACAAAAGGCATAATACTACTCGTAAAGACGAGAACAGACTGGAGACTTGATCAAGAACTGCAGGTTGCCTCGGGAAGGCACTTGAACCTAGCAGACTCAGACACCTGCTCACCACGCAGCATCTGAGGGAAACACGACACGACAGGGCAAAACATAGACACAGCACGGTGAATATAGACAAGGATCCGACAGGGCAGGTACGGAAAACAAGGAGAGAAATAGGGACTCTAATCAGGGAAAAGGATCGGGAACAGGTGTGGGAAGACTAAATGATTGATTAGGGGAATAGGAACAGCTGGGAGCAGGAACGGAACGATAGAGAGAAGAGAGAGCGAGAGAGTGAGAGAGGGAGGGGGGAGAGAGAGGGATAGAAAGAGGGAAAGAACCTAATAAGACCAGCAGAGGGAAACGAATAGAAGGGGAAGCACAGGGACAAGACATGATAATTAATGACAAAACATGACAGTACCCCCCACTCACCGAGCGCCTCCTGGCGCACTCGAGGAGGAACCCTGGCGGCAACGGAGGAAATCATCAATAAGCGAACGGTCCAGCACGTCCCGAGACGGAACCCAACTCCTCTCCTCAGGACCGTAACCCTCCCAATCCACTAAGTATTGGTGACCCCGTCCCCGAGAACGCATGTCCATGATCTTACGTACCTTGTAAATAGGTGCGCTCTCGACAAGGACGGGAGGGGGGAGGGAAGACGAACGGGGGTGCGAAGAAAGGGCTTGACACAGGAGACATGGAAGACAGGATGGACGCGACGAAGATGTCGCGGAAGAAGCAGTCGCACAGCGACAGGATTGACGACCTGGGAGACACGGAACGGACCAATGAACCGCGGAGTCAACTTACGAGAAGCTGTCGTAAGAGGAAGGTTGCGAGTGGAAAGCCACACTCTCTGGCCGCAACAATACCTTGGACTCTTAATCCTGCGTTTATTGGCGGCTCTCACAGTCTGTGCCCTGTAACGGCAAAGTGCAGACCTCACCCTCCTCCAGGTGCGCTCACAACGTTGGACAAACGCTTGAGCGGAGGGAACGCTGGACTCGGCAAGCTGGGATGAGAACAGAGGAGGCTGGTAACCCAGACTACTCTGAAACGGAGATAACCCGGTAGCAGACGAAGGAAGCGAGTTGTGAGCGTATTCTGCCCAGGGGAGCTGTTCTGCCCAAGACGCAGGGTTTCTGAAAGAAAGGCTGCGTAGTATGCGACCAATCGTCTGATTGGCCCTCTCTGCTTGACCGTTAGACTGGGGATGAAACCCGGAAGAGAGACTGACGGACGCACCAATCAAACGACAGAACTCCCTCCAAAACTGTGACGTGAATTGCGGACCTCTGTCTGAAACGGCGTCTAACGGGAGGCCATGAATTCTGAACACATTCTCGATGATGATTTGTGCCGTCTCCTTAGCGGAAGGAAGTTTAGCGAGGGGAATGAAATGTGCCGCCTTAGAGAACCTATCGACAACCGTAAGAATCACAGTCTTCCCCGCAGACAAAGGCAGACCGGTAATGAAGTCTAGGGCGATGTGAGACCATGGTCGAGAAGGAATGGGGAGCGGTCTGAGACGACCGGCAGGAGGAGAGTTACCCGACTTAGTCTGCGCGCAGTCCGAACAAGCAGCCACGAAACGGCGCGTGTCACGCTCCTGAGTCGGCCACCAAAAGCGCTGGCGAATAGACGCAAGAGTGCCTCGAACACCGGGATGACCAGCTAACTTGGCAGAGTGAGCCCACTGAAGAACAGCCAGACGAGTGGAAACAGGAACGAAAAGGAGGTTACTAGGACAAGCGCGCGGCGACGCAGTGTGCGTGAGTGCTTGCTTAACCTGTCTTTCAATTCCCCAGACTGTTAACCCGACAACACGCCCATAAGGAAGAATCCCCTCGGGATCAGTAGAAGCCACAGAAGAACTAAACAGACGGGATAAGGCATCAGGCTTGGTGTTTTTGCTACCCGGACGGTAAGAAATCACAAATTCGAAACGAGCAAAAAACAACGCCCAACGAGCTTGACGGGCATTAAGTCGTTTGGCAGAACGGATGTACTCAAGGTTCTTATGGTCTGTCCAAATGACAAAAGGAACGGTCGCCCCCTCCAACCACTGTCGCCATTCGCCTAGGGCTAAGCGGATGGCGAGCAGTTCACGGTTACCCACATCATAGTTGCGCTCAGATGGCGACAGGCGATGAGAAAAATAAGCGCAAGGATGAACCTTATCGTCAGACTGGAAGCGCTGGGAAAGAATGGCTCCCACGCCTACCTCTGAAGCGTCAACCTCGACAATGAATTGTCTAGTGACGTCAGGAGTAACGAGGATAGGAGCGGACGTAAAACGTTCGTTTTAGAAGATCAAAAGCTCCCTGGGCGGAACCGGACCACTTAAAACACGTCTTGACAGAAGTAAGAGCTGTGAGAGGGGCAGCAACTTGACCGAAATTACGAATGAAACGCCGATAGAAATTAGCGAAACCTAAAAAGCGCTGCAACTCGACACGTGACCTTGGAACGGGCCAATCACTGACAGCTTGGACCTTAGCGGAATCCATCTGAATGCCTTCAGCGGAAATAACGGAACCGAGAAAAGTAACGGAGGAGACATGAAAAGAGCACTTCTCAGCCTTTACGTAGAGACAATTCTCTAAAAGGCGCTGTAGAACACGTCGAACGTGCTGAACATGAATCTCGAGTGACGGTGAAAAAATCAGGATATCGTCAAGATAGACAAAAACAAAGATGTTCAGCATGTCTCTCAGAACATCATTAACTAATGCCTGAAAAACAGCTGGCGCATTGGCGAGACCAAACGGCAGAACCCGGTACTCAAAATGCCCTAACGGAGTGTTAAACGCCGTTTTCCACTCGTCCCCCTCTCTGATGCGCACGAGATGGTAAGCGTTACGAAGGTCCAACTTAGTAAAGCACCTGGCTCCCTGCAGAATCTCGAAGGCTGATGACATAAGGGGAAGCGGATAACGATTCTTAACCGTTATGTCATTCAGCCCTCGATAATCCACGCAGGGGCGCAGAGTACCGTCCTTCTTCTTAACAAAAAGAACCCCGCCCCGGCCGGAGAGGAAGAAGGCACTATGGTACCGGCGTCAAGAGACACAGATAAATAATCCTCGAGAGCCTTACGTTCGGGAGCCGACAGAGAGTATAGTCTACCCCGAGGAGGAGTGGTCCCCGGAAGGAGATCAATACTACAATCATACGACCGGTGAGGAGGAAGGGAGTTGGCTCGGGACCGACTGAAGACCGTGCGCAGATCATGATATTCCTCCGGCACTCCTGTCAAATCGCCAGGTTCCTCCTGAGAAGTGGGGACAGAAGAAATGGGAGGGATGGCAGACATTAAACACTTCACATGACAAGATACGTTCCAGGATAGGATAGAATTACAAGACCAATTAATAGAAGGATTATGACATACTAGCCAGGGATGACCCAAAACAACAGGTGTAAAAGGTGAACGAAAAATCAAAAAAGAAATAGTCTCACTGTGGTTACCAGATACTGTGAGAGTTAAAGGTAGTGTCTCAAATCTGATACTGGGAAGATGACTACCATCTAAGGCAAACATGGGCGTAGGCTTGTCTAACTGTCTGAAAGGAATGTTATGTTTCCGAACCCATGCTTCGTCCATGAAACAACCCTCAGCCCCAGAGTCAATCAAGGCACTGCATGTAGCACCCGAACCGGTCCAGCGTAGATGGACCGACATAGTAGTACAGGATCTAGATGAAGAGACCTGAGTAGTAGCGCTCACCAGTAGCCCTCCGCTTACTGATGAGCTCTGGCCTTTTACTGGACATGAATTGACAAAATGTCCATCAAATCCGCAATAGAGGCACAGGCGGTTGGTGATCCTCCGTTCCCTCTCCTTGGTCGAGATGCGAATACCTCCCAGCTGCATGAGCTCAGTCTCTGAGCCAGAGGAGGGAGATGGTTGTGATGCGGAGCAGGGAAACACCGTTGACGCGAGCTCTCTTCCACGAGCTTGGTGACGAAGATCTACCCGTCGTTCTATGCGGATGGCGAGAGCAATCAAAGAGTCCACACTGGAAGGAACCTCCCGAGAGAGAATCTCATCTTTGACCACTGTGTGGAGTCCCTCCAGAAAACGAGCGAGCAGCGCCGGCTCGTTCCAGTCACTAGAGGCAGCAAGAGTACGAAACTCTATAGAGTAATCCGTTATGGATCGATCACCTTGGCATAGGGAAGCCAGGGCCCTAGAAGCCTCCCCACCAAAAACTGAACGGTCAAAAACCCGAATCATCTCCTCTTTAAAGTTCTGGTAATTGTTAGAACAATCAGCCCTTGCCTCCCAGATAGCTGTGCCCCACTCTCGGGCCCGGCCAGTAAGGAGTGAAATGACGTAAGCAACCCGAGCTCTCTCGCTAGAGTATGTGTTGGGTTGGAGAGAGAACACAATATCACACTGGGTGAGAAAGGAGCGGCACTCCGTGGGCTGCCCGGAGTAGCAAGGTGGGTTATTAACCCTAGGTTCCGGAGGCTCGGCAGGCCAGGAAGTAACAGGTGGCACGAGACGAAGACTCTGGAACTGTCCAGAGAGGTCGGAAACCTGAGCGGCCAGGTTCTCCACGGCATGGCGAGCAGCAGACAATTCCTGCTCGTGTCTGCCGAGCATGGCTCCTTGGATCTTGACGGCAGTGTTACGAGCCTCTGTAGTCGCTGGGTCCATTCCTTGGTCGGATCCTTCTGTTATGCAGGTGAATGAGGACCCAAAAGCGACTTGACGAAAACAGAGTTTTTAATCCAGTAAGATACTTAACAAAACAAAAGGCATAATACTACTCGTAAAGACGAGAACAGACTGGAGACTTGATCAAGAACTGCAGGTTGCCTCGGGAAGGCACTTGAACCTAGCAGACTCAGACACCTGCTCACCACGCAGCATCTGAGGGAAACACGACACGACAGGGCAAAACATAGACACAGCACGGTGAATATAGACAAGGATCCGACAGGGCAGGTACGGAAAACAAGGAGAGAAATAGGGACTCTAATCAGGGAAAAGGATCGGGAACAGGTGTGGGAAGACTAAATGATTGATTAGGGGAATAGGAACAGCTGGGAGCAGGAACGGAACGATAGAGAGAAGAGAGAGCGAGAGAGTGAGAGAGGGAGGGGGAGAGAGAGGGATAGAAAGAGGGAAAGAACCTAATAAGACCAGCAGAGGGAAACGAATAGAAGGGGAAGCACAGGGACAAGACATGATAATTAATGACAAAACATGACATTTTGTCCCCCTACACCAAATGCAATCACGACATGCAGGTTGAAATATTAAAACAAACTCTGAACTAATTATATTAATTTGGGGACAGGTCAAAAAGCATTAAACATTTATGGCAATTTAGCTAGCTTGTAGTTGCGAGCTAATATGTCCTATTTAGCTAGGTAGCTTGCTATTGGTAGCTAATTTGTCCTGGGACATAGACATTGACCTGAAATGCAGAAGGTCCTCTACTCTGACAATTAATCCACACAAAAAATGGTCAACCGAATCGTTTCTACTCATCTCTCCTCCTTCCAGGCTCCTTTTTCTTCTTTGGACTTTATAAGGTGATTGGCAACTAACTTTCATAGTTACCACGATGACCGACCGACCTCAGTTCACCTTTCAATCACCCACATGGGTATAACCAATGAGGAGATGGCACGTGGGTATCTGCTTCTATAAACCAAAGAGGAGATGGGAGAGGCAGGACTTGCACATCGTTCAGCGTCACAAATAGAACTGACTTCTATTTTAGCGCCTGGCAACGCAGATACTCGTTGGCGCGCACGAGCAGTGTGCGTGCAATAATTGAATAACATGTATGTTTACATTTATTTTGTGGTCATCATGTAATGGTGACAAACGGTGCCCACAAACTGATAGGGCCTACATAAAGCTGTCCAAACAGCAGTTCCAACATCTTACCACTACTACACCTGGCTATCAACGGAGCCTTGTCTGGCAGTGTAACAGCTCATTCAGCCTCATTTAATGCCTTTAAAAAAAACATAAAGCTGATATGGCTGACTTACTTAAATAAATGTGGTTTGTAATAACAATTTAGATGTACAAACTATGGCATAAGGGGACGACAAGCGGATAAGAGGCAATCTGTAATTTTGATTAAGACAATGAGCGAGCTAGGACGTACTTAGTCAATATAACTATTTGTTAAGCCCTTTTGAAATGTAAAGCAACAGAATTCAGAACATGGGCCGTTCTTAGTGTTCTCCCTGTACACCAAGTCAGAACCATAGGATAAATAAAGGGGGCATATAAGCAGACAATGAAAGCTCTTACAATATTAGATGATTACATTTCTCGAAAACAGGTCATAGGCTACATGTGCACCACCAAGTCAGAACAGTAGGCGAAATTAAGAGGGCTAAATAGACCAAATTATTAGGGTGAGGCGCATGGGCTACTAACATCTTATTACACAACATACACTTAAAATTATTTTCTTAGCTACAGCATACATACTGTATCTCCCTGGCATATTACATAATTTATGCAGCAGCATACAAGACATTTTTGGACTCACCTTGTTGTGCTGTGCTCACTTGAGCAGGAAGGTGGCGCGGCGTTTCTTCATGGGAAAATGTTGTAATCAAAGTCTGGCATTCTCTGGATTCATGGTGATTTCAAAATAACTGGGAACTCAAAAAAACAAAAAGATTGAATCATTGATCTTCAGGTCGTAGCAGGTAGTTACTTGCTGAGCTGTTTCGTTTTTCATTTGTTCAGTCTCAACTAGAGGTCGACCGATTATGATTATTCAGCGCCGATACCGATTTTATTTATTTATTTGTAATAATGACAATTACAACAATTCTGAATTAACACTTATTTTAACTTAATATATTACATCAATAAAATCTATTTAGCCTCAAGTAAATAATGAAACATGTTCAATTTGGTTTAAATAATGCAAAAACACAGTGTTGGAGAAGAAAGTAAAAGTGCCATGTAAGAAAGATAACGTTTCAGTTCCTTGTTTAGAACATGAGAACATATGAAAGCTGGTGGTTCCTTTTAACATGAGTCTTCAATATTCCCAGGTAAGAAGTTTTAGGTTGTAGTTATTATAGAAATTACAGGACTATTTCTCTCTATACCATTTGTATTTCACTAACCTTTGACTATTGGATGTTCTTATAGGCACTTTAGTACTGCCAATGTAACAGTATAGCTTCCATCCCTCTCCTCGCTCCTCCCTGGGCTCCCAGGAACACAACAACAACAGCCACCCTCGAAGCCAAGTTACCCATGCAGAGCATGTTATGCAGGTGAATGAGGACCCAAAAGCGACTTAGCGAAAACAGAGTCTTTATTCCAGTAAATGGCAAAAGTAATAATCCTGGAAAACTCAAGAAGAAAACAAAACAGGAAAAAACTTAAATCCACTCGTAGTAACGAGGACAGACTGGAGACTCGACCATTGACTGCAGGTTGCTTCGGGAAGGCACCGACCGTAGCAGACTAAGACACCTGCTACACGCAGCATCTGAAGGAGACAAGACACGACAGGGCGAGACAAGGACACAGCACAGCGAACATCATACAAGGATCCGACAAGGACAGAAGCGGAAAACAAGGGGAGAAATAGGGACTCTAATCAGAGGGCAAAATAGGGGACAGGTGTGAAAAGACTAAATGAGTGAGTTAGGAGAAGGAGGAACAGCTGGGAGCAGGAACGGAACGATAGAGAGAAGAGAGAGAGGGAGGGGGAGAGAGGGATAGAAAAAGGGAACGAACCTAATAAGACCAGCAGGGGGAAACGAACAGAAGGGAAAGCACAAGGACAAGACAATATATGACAAAACATGACAGAGCAAGGGGAACAACCACAGGCTCAGAGCGAGTGATGTTTGAAACGCTATTAGCGCGCGCTAACTAGCTAGCCACTTCGGTTACACCAGCCTCATCCTGGGAGTTGATAGGCTTGAAGTCATAAACAGTGCAATGCTTAACGCACAACGAAGAGCTGCTGGCAAAACGCATGAAAGTGCTGTTTTAATGAATGTTTATGCACCTGCTTCTGCCTACCACCGCTCAGTCAAATACTTAGATACTTGTATGCTTGTATGCTCAGTCAGATTATATGCAACCCAGGACACGCTAGATAATATCTCGTAATATCATCAACCATGTGTAGTTAACTAGTGATTATGAATGATTGATTGTTTTTATAAGATAAATTTAATGCTAGCTAGCAACTTACCTTGGCTTACTGCATTCGCGGCATACTGCATTCGCGTAACAGGCAGTCTCATTGTGGAGTGCACAAGGACAAGTTAACTGTAAGGTTGCAAGATTGGATCACCCGAGCTGACAAGGTGAAAATCTGTCATTCTGCCCCTGAACAAGGCAGTTAACCCACAGTTCCTAGGCCGTCATTGAAAATAAGAATGTGTCCTTAACTGACTTGCCTAGTTAAATAAAGATTAAATAAAAGTGTAAAAAATATATATTTTTACAAATTTGGCAAAATCGGTGTCCAAAAATACCGATTTCAGATTGTTATGAAAACTTGAAATCAACCATAATTAATCGGCCATTCCGATTAATCGGTCGACCTCTAGTCTCGACCACTACCTTGTATCCTTTTCCCTCTCGCTCTCATCCAACACTTCCCACACTGCCCCTACTCGGATGGTATCGCGCCGTCCCAACCTCCGCTCTCTCTCCCCCGCTACTCTCTCCTCTTCCATCCTATCATCTCTTCCCTCTGCTCAAACCTTCTCCAACCTATCTCCTGATTCTGCCTCCTCAACCCTCCTCCCCTCCCTTTCTGCATCCTTTGACTCTCTATGTCCCCTATCCTCCAGGCCGGCTCGGTCCTCCCCTCCCACTCCGTGGCTCGACGACTCATTGCGAGCTCACAGAACAGGGCTCCGGGCAGCCAAGCGGAAATGGAGGAAAACTCGCCTCCCTGCGGACCTGGCATCCTTTCACTCCCTCCTCTCTACATTTTCCTCCTCTGTCTCTGCTGCTAAAGCCACTTTCTACCACTCTAAATTCCAAGCATCTGCCTCTAACCCTAGGAAGCTCTTTGCCACCTTCTCCTCCCTCCTGAATCCTCCTCCCCCTCCCCCCTCCTCCCTCTCTGCAGATGACCTCGTCAACCATTTTGAAAAGAAGGTCGACGACATCCGATCCTCGTTTGCTAAGTCAAACGACACCGCTGGTTCTGCTCACACTGCCCTACCATGTGCTCTGACCTCTTTCTCCCCTCTCTCTCCAGATGAAATCTCGCGTCTTGTGACGGCCGGCCGCCCAACAACCTGCCCGCTTGACCCTATCCCCTCCTCTCTTCTCCAGACCATTTCCGGAGACCTTCTCCCTTACCTCACCTCGCTCATCAACTCATCCCTGACCGCTGGCTACGTCCCTTCCGTCTTCAAGAGAGCGAGAGTTGCACCCCTTCTGAAAAAACCTACACTCGATCCCTCCGATGTCAACAACTACAGACTAGTATCCCTTCTTTCTTTTCTCTCCAAAACTCTTGAACGTGCCGTCCTTGGCCAGCTCTCCCGCTATCTCTCTCAGAATGACCTTCTTGATCCAAATCAGTCAGGTTTCAAGACTAGTCATTCAACTGAGACTGCTCTTCTCTGTATAACGGAGGCGCTCCGCACTGCTAAAGCTAACTCTCTCTCCTCTGCTCTCATCCTTCTAGACCTATCGGCTGCCTTCGATACTGTGAACCATCAGATCCTCCTCTCCACCCTCTCCGAGTTGGGCATCTCCGGCGCGGCCCACGCTTGGATTGCATCCTACCTGACAGGTCGCTCCTACCAGGTGGCGTGGCGAGAATCTGTCTCCTCACCACGCGCTCTCACCACTGGTGTCCCCCAGGGCTCTGTTCTAGGCCCTCTCCTATTCTCGCTATACACCAAGTCACTTGGCTCTGTCATAACCTCACATGGTCTCTCCTATCATTGCTATGCAGACGACACACAATTAATCTTCTCCTTTCCCCCTTCTGATGACCAGGTGGCGAATCGCATCTCTGCATGTCTGGCAGAAATATCAGTGTGGATGACGGATCACCACCTCAAGCTGAACCTCGGCAAGACGGAGCTGCTCTTCCTCCCGGGGAAGGACTGCCCGTTCCATGATCTCGCCATCACGGTTGACAACTCCATTGTGTCCTCCTCCCAGAGCGCTAAGAACCTTGGCGTGATCCTGGACAACACCCTGTCGTTCTCAACTAACATCAAGGCGGTGGCCCGTTCCTGTAGGTTCATGCTCTACAACATCCGCAGAGTACGACCCTGCCTCACACAGGAAGCGGCGCAGGTCCTAATCCAGGCACTTGTCATCTCCCTTCTGGATTACTGCAACTCGCTGTTGGCTGGGCTCCCTGCCTGTGCCATTAAACCCCTACAACTCATCCAGAACGCCGCAGCCCGTCTGGTGTTCAACCTTCCCATGTTCTCTCACGTCACCCCGCTCCTCCGCTCTCTCCACTGGCTTCCAGTTGAAGCTCGCATCCGCTACAAGACCATGGTGCTTGCCTACGGAGCTGTGAGGGGAACGGCACCTCAGTACCTCCAGGCTCTGATCAGGCCCTACACCCAAACAAGGGCACTGCGTTCATCCACCTCTGGCCTGCTCGCCTCCCTACCACTGAGGAAGTACAGTTCCCGCTCAGCCCAGTCAAAACTGTTCGCTGCTCTGGCCCCCCAATGGTGGAACAAACTCCCTCACGACGCCAGGACAGCGGAGGCAATCACCACCTTCCGGAGACACCTGAAACCCCACCTCTTTAAGGAATACCTAGGATAGGATAAAGTAATCCTTCTCACCCCCCTTAAAAGATTTAGATGCACTACTGTAAAGTGGCTGTTCCACTGGATGTCATAAGGTGAATGCACCAATTTGTAAGTCGCTCTGGATAAGAGCGTCTGCTAAATGACCTAAATGTAATGTAAATGTTGTCCAGCTGTGTCTGTAACATTTCACGTAAACAGTTTCTTGTCTGCATCAAAGTAGTGGTCCTTGTACCTCACATCAAGCACGGTGGTGACATAGTAGAGGCTCAGAGAGAATGCCACCAAATCACTCGTTCACAGCCTCTAGTAGAGTACTTTTCCAAGTTAACCCAACCGTCTGTGTTGGCATTTTTGTTGAGGAGGCATTTCAATGCCATGACAGAGGATATCATGTCTGCTGCAGATGCAGTTGAGCTTATTTCTCGAGTCAGTTGTTCGAATGGAGCTAGGAGTGTTCATGTTTCCAAGTTTCAAGCAGTTTCTCAAATGCCATTGAAATGGCCGCAGCAGTATGAGAACCAGCACATTCTTGAGCATGCAACACAACTTTCTTCAATACGAAATCTTTGTCGACCCACTGTGCTGTCAGACTCATAATGCTCATAGGGCTGACATCGCTGGTCCAAATGTTAGTCGTGAAGCTAATAGCAGTGACGCCCATAGCAAGTAGCTCATGGATGCTGTGTAACTCTGGTCAGGCAACATCTGAAAAATAGCGCCTACTTGGTAGTGTGTACTGGTGCTCGAACAGTCGGCGAAGCCAACATCATCCATGACAGAGAACAGATGATTTTCAAGGGCAATGAATTCCATTATCTTGGCTTTAATGGATTTCACCTTTGAGTTGTCTCGCTGAAATGTTCTTACTCTGTCTAATGACTGCTTGACTTGTTGACTGCTCGATCCACACAGCAGACATTGCGGGCTAGGTTAGGAATGCTATATTTTTCATCCTCTACCTACGTTATATAGGTTTGCACGTCAGCTTTGACATCAATTTTGCACATTTCCGTTAAACTAGACATCGGGCCGATGCCGATGTTGGCATTTTTAGCTAATATTTCCCGATTCTGATATGTTTACCAATATATCGTGCATCCCTAGTTTATGTCCAATGGCCGATGAGCACTGATACATTTTATCTATAATTTCTCTTCATTATTTCTCTTCATATGACAAGGATTCAAAAAGATTTGCCAGTAGATTGTCGACTTGATTCATGATGATGACTGCTAGCCAAGATTTTGAAAGTATGACGTTGACATGATCAGTCCAATCAAGTTGCTGTACATATAACGTGTACAGCAACATATAACGTGATTTGACGTCATTTTATCTGTGGCCAATGACCTTGAGCCTTCTTGGATGGGCCCTTCTAATGTAACTCTATGGCAGCACCCAAAGGGCTAGAATTTTTGAGGTCTACCCTTAGACTTGGCGGTGATGTGACAGAACACTGAGCCAATCACAGCGCAACGCTCAGTATTTTCTGCTGGTTTGCCCCACCACCACAGAAAGCACTGAGCTAGGCTGAAACACCTGCATTTTGGAGCTGCCTTACTCAAGAAAACAAAAAAGAGACCATGTTTGTACACGGCTTTATTAACTCAATGATATATATATTTTTTTACATTGTTTGCAAACTGATATGTGACACTTATTAATGCCAAAATAACATGCTAAACAGACAAGCCCCCCCAAAATGTCCTTTTATAAAAATGGTATCATTGTTTTGCGAAAAATGTGGGGCTCACCATCTGCCCTGAATGACGTGTCGCCACTGATCATGTGTAACAACATTCAGGTAACCTTAGGGAAATTGGCTAATTATCAAGGTCAATGGTTTTAATTTAAAAGTAACTCAATTACTTTTACTCTGAGTACTTTTTAAAATGAGCTACTTTTTTCTTTTACTTAAGTTTTTTCACACCAGTAATTTGACTTCTTATTGAGTAAAAAGTCATTGAAGTAACAGCACTTCTACTTGAGTAGAATAGTTCAGTACACTTCCAGTGAAACTTGAGTCCTTGACATTCTTAGAACTTGAACTATTAAAGTTGCAGTCCGGGATTTTAAGCACTTACAAATTCCTAACATATTGTACGATTGGAATTCGTAACATATAATACAAATTGGATGACGTAGTACACAATTGTGAACAATTTTCATTGACCCGTTTTGATGAGAGAGCACGACTTTCAAAACCACTGGCTGAAATGATACAAAAGCTTTGGAGCATCACTTTAACAGGAAGATATGTCAAATGCTTGACCTCTTGACAGTCTTGCCCTTGATACGATAGTCCTTTTTAACTTCATCATTTTGGGTGGTTTACTCATAAATGTCTAAAGAAGATGAAATATGGACAGCTACAGATCTTAGATCTTCAGAGGGACATTTTTTATTTTCTTCGTGTTTGGAAAGACAATGAGGTTGTCTTAAGAAAACCTCAATGAGGTTTCGGTAGGAATCTTGTTGGTGAATGGTCTCTGTTGCACACTTATCCACAGAATTGCAACACACACACACACACACACACACACACACACACACACACACACACACACACACACACACACACACACACGCACGCACACACGCACACACTCACGCACGCACACACACACAGACACAAACACTTTTTCTAAACTGTGGAGGCGGGAGATGGGCGGCATTCCCTGAGGAGTGCTGGGTTGGAAGTTCACTGGGTTTGGAGTTCACTCAGTTCAGCCATGGCAGAGAGGGCATCTTGTGTTAGTGGGGTCAGCTGGCCAAAGACACCCAGCCCTAGGTTTATGCTTTATCAATGTCTCGCTAAATGACACCCTGCCTTACACACCCTAACACCAATGGTGACCCACAAACCTCAAATGTCATAGCTAGTATTTCAGTAAATACAAGATATATTACATGCTGAGAGGTGGCTATTCTGAGACTAAAATGCCCAGATTGACATCCTTGTGGCCTGGACTGACATGATCTTGATGAAGAAGAGTAAAACTCCCATGATTCTTGAGTGACCTCAGCCCCTGTCTGAAGAACCGGGAACAACTACGCAGGGTCTCTTGTGTCTGGAATGGAATAAATGGAACGGTATCAAACACAGCAAACATATGGAAACTCTGCTCCATTTATTCCATTCCAGCCATTATTATGAGCCCGCCTCCTATAGCTCCTCCCACCAGCCTCCACTGGTCCACATGCTATTAAAACGGCATGCTTTCGATTAGCCGCCACGTTCAAAACACAGAAACACACATGCGCCCTTCCTGACCACAGTTGTACTTGCATCATCCCCCGTGAAGAGGGTCAGACGTTGCCAAACGGCCTTCATGTGTCTGTCTCCTCTGAAGCCTGAGTAACACAGTCATACACAAAGAACAAGCCGAGCAATGTTGCTAACCCACAACCGACCTGCCTAACAGAAGAATATATTTGCTTGTCTTACAGCAACTAAGGAAACGAACAGGGAGCAATTCCTTCCAACTCTAACTGATACTCTGAATAGGATCAGAACAATAGACCACAAAGAGCTATTTACGAGAGAGCAGAGGAAGCCAGAAAAGAGGCCAGCAGACAAGTCTACAAATACATTTTAGCAGACACTCTTATCCAGGGCAATTAGGATTAAGTGCCTTGCTCAAGGGCACATGGACAGATTGTTCACCTAGTTGGCTCAGGGGATTCGAAACCAGTAACCTTTCGGTTACTGGCCCAACGCTCTTAACCACCAGGCTACCTGCCGCCTACAATGAAGGCGATACAGCAGAAATCACAGTCATTTGTCTCATAATGCTCACTGGAGTAATTTAATGTTAGGAAAGCTTCACTTTTACGTCAAATGTTAGATATTTCTCTTGTGAGGAGAGAGTTATCACTGGTCTTTTACAGTAACGATGACAACACGTTGGCACTTAGGGGTGTAATCCCTACGTCGAGCTTGCACTGATAAAAGGCACATTATGTCCAATGAGATATTGGGAGTTAAAGTCTGTTGTATGGCTGCCATCACATCTTCCATTGGATCATCATGTCCTCCCCACTCCCACATATGTCAGAGGCACAGAGCACTGGCCTCTAATCCCAAATAACTCATTTGGCAGCTCGACATCATTTCAATCTCCCCCTGGACCTATGGGATTAATGTCAAAGTGCTTAACCATGTAGTGTAGTAACTACATAAGCAGGACACAATGCAGGAGTGGGAAGTAGGTTAAGGGCTATTAACATTTAACGTCATACAGGGTGCTGCAATGTGCACATTTGGAGAGGGCGTAGTAACGCAGTGTCAATACACGTGTTGTTGTATTTGGCTGTGGGATACATATAGTACCACCCCCCCCTCTCATCTTTCTTACAATCCCTCTGGTTTGGATCAGGAGCTCCAGTAGAGGGGCTTCCATGCTGGGGCAAATGCCTAGTCAAGTCCCAGTGTGCCAGTGACAAAGCAAAACCGGCTTTCGGCAGTGAGGATTGATGAGACACAAAACGGGACATGTGTCCATTTTGTGTCAACGTGGGACCCAGGGTTGAACAATGAGCCGGACTTGGCCCAAAGACCTATGCTGTTGATGCATTTTCAGAGTGCTGAGATGAAGGTAATGCCTAGAGCAACAGGGACCAGTAATATCTGACAGCTGCTGCAAACCTGTAATTGTTCTTTAATCTGCCGGTTTATGATGTATAGCTCTCTCCGGGCTTTAAACAAATGACGGGGCTGCTTTTCCAGGCTAGACAATCATCCTGGAACACTCCCCCAGATAAATAAATAATGGAAATGAATGTACCGCGGCTGAGGCTACGGTAGGACTGCTTGATTGCACCTCTCTCTCTTCTCTGTATTTAAAAAAAAGAATGCACAGTGTTTTGACCTTGTGGAAATAGACTTTTCCGCGAGCTGTCAGAAGACAGGTTCCTACACCTTTGATAACTTACAGGACCAGTTTTTTTCAGACCCTTGTTTAATTTCCACTTCCTGCTTTGTTCTTGTCTTAATCCAAATGCAAAACAGCTGTGCATTGAGTCGGCGGGGAGGGGTAGGAAGAGGAGGGCGGAGGCAGGCCGTCACGGGGGACGCTGGGCCGAGAAGCACTTTTCAACTGCTTTAACAGATTGTGGGAACCAGCCAGGGAGTCGTAGTGAGAGGAGCAGCACTCACAGTACCAGTGGTAGAGAATCGTGCACAGCAGTGTATTGATACAGGCCGTGCCGCAAACACTCACCAGGTTAGAGCTAAGGGCCTAAGGGTTTTGTACTGCTCACTCACCAAATGTAGGCTGACTGAATGGCCCACAAGACTGATTCACTGGACTCTCAGGACAGTCTAGGCTACAGGGGTCTTCAATATTTAGGGGGCACTGATGTGAAATCATTTTGTGATCTAAAAGCAATACAGTATTTATATTTTAGGGGTTATCATCTGTCTCATTTCACATAACCTTAGCTATATTCTGAAAGAAATGTTTAATTGAGTGGATAGAGGATCTTGAAGCGAACCAATCCAATTTGTTGGGAATAATAATAAAAAAACATTCTCCATGCTGTGAATGTTTCCTCGCTAACATCAATGTTCTCGCAGCCAATTCCACAGAAACCAGTGGAGCGAAAATATATGACCAGGGACATACAGAAAATAACTTCTGAAATGTGATCATGAACAATTGACTCCTTAAAAAGTTAAGTGACAAACACATTTATACTTGAAATACAAGCCCCCTGTCTGTTGCTCTCTGTTCCGTCTCTCACAGAGCTTTTGATCCACTGCGCTAACAAGGCCATACACATGTACAACAACAAATAACGATAAAGAGTAGTGGAAAACAAAAAAACATTAACTCACTATCCCACCCCCCTTTCCCTATTCATGTTTTCTATTCATAGCATGCCTTTACAGAAAAAAATCCAAGAGAAAATCGTCTCTTGCTGAGAAGTTAAAAGGACTGCTGTAGGACTCCCTAGAGGGATCCTCCTGCCCTCCATTGGCTGCAGCAAAGGGGGCCGGCTGGTGACAGACCCACTCCTCACCTCAGCTTCTTCCTTGGGTGAGGTCAGGGGGTTCAAGGTTACTTGGGCTTTGGCCAGACAGGACATCTATCTCTCAGGGGCCTCCCCGGACCTCGGGTCCCATCACACTGATAGATGCCTACAGAGGAATCCAACCTACTGGGCCATGGCCTGGCCAACAGCAGATGTTCATGTTCTGGATGGGGACTCCTGAGCTCACAGCTCCACAGCTCCTGGGCAACTAGAGGCAAGCAGGTCCGTATGGTCCTCATGGTCAGTTACAAGGATTTGCCAAGTAGCTTTACTGGGAGCCTAGAGCAGGATTCCCTAAAAGGATTCCCCAACAGGATTCTCCAACCAGATTCCCCAAATTCCTAATTTGGTCTACTGGTCATTTTATATGGCCCCCAGAGTTATACTTTTTTTTAATGTACATAAAATACTGTAAAAACACCAGGAAATTAGCTCTAAGTGATTTTAATTTTGTAAATCTGTTCCAAAGTAGTCCCATGCATAATTGAGAGATATACACTACAAATCAAAAGTTTGGGGTCACTTAGAAATGTCCTTGTTTTTGAAAGAAAAGCACATTTTTTGTCCCTTAAAATAATATCAAATTGATCAGAAATACAGTGTAGACATTTGTTAATGTTGTAAATGACTGTTGTAGCTGGAAACAGCAGATTTTTTAATGGAATATCTACATAGGCGTACAGAGGCCTATTATCAGCAACCATCACTCCTGTGTTCAAGTGGCACGTTGTGTTAGCTAATCCAAGTTTATAATTTTAAAAGGCTAATTGATCATTAGAAAACCCTTTTGCAATTATGTTAGCAGGGCTGAAAACTGTTGTCCTGATTAAAGAAGCAATAAAACTGTCTTTCTTTAGACTAGTTGAGTATCTGGAGCATCAGCATTTGTGGGTTAGATTACAGACTCAAAATGGCCAGAACAAAGACCTTTCTTCTGAAACTTGTCAGTCTTTTCTTGTTCTGAGAAATGAAGACTATTCCATGCGAGAAATTGCCAAGAAACTGAAGATCTCGTACAACGCTGTGCACTACTCCCTTCGCAGAACAGAGCAAACTGGCTCTAACCAGAATAGAAAGAGGAGTGGGAGGACCGGGTGCACATCTGAGCAAGAGGACAAGTACTTTAGAGTGTCTCCTATGAGAAACAGACGTCTCAAAGTCCTCAACTGTTATCTTCATTAAATAGTACCTGCAAAACACCAGTCTCAACATCAACAGTAAAGAGACGACTCCAGGATGCTAGCCTTCTAGGCAGAGTTGCAAAGAAAAAGCCATATCTCAGACTGGCCAATAGAAAGAAAAACTTAAGACGGGCAAAAGAACACAGACACTGGACAGTGGAACTCTGCCTAGAAGGCCAGCATCCCGGAGTCGTCTCTTCACTGTTGACGTTGCGACCGGTGTTTTGCGGGTACTATTTAATGAAGATAACAGTTGAGGACTTGTGAGGCATAGCCTGGTTCCTCTCAAGGTTTCTTCCTAGGTTCTGGCCTTTCTATGGAGTTTGTTTTTTATAGCCACCGTGCTTCTACACCTGCATTGCTTGCTGTTTGGGGTTTAAGGCTGGGTTTATGTACAGCACTTTGTGACATCAGCTGATGTAAGAATGACTTTATAAATCAATTTGATTTGATTTGCATTATGCAATGATATGGGCAGCGACAATGTAACGCTTTTACAACATACAGAAGTGCGCTGGTTATCAAGTGCACTTCTGTATGTTTTTTTAAATTGAGAGACGAGCTTAAAGTTTTCTTTACTGACCATCATTTTCACTTGTCTGACCGCTTGATGATGACGAGTTTCTCACACAACTGGCCTATCGGGGTGATGCTTTTTCTTGACTGAATGATGATCTGAATCTAGGATTACAGGGAGTCTCCCCAACTATATCCAATGTGCTGGACAAAATTGAGGCTAAGATTAAGAAGTTGGAGCTCTTCTCTGTCTGCATTAACAAGGACAACACACAGGTCTTTCCATCATTGTGTGATTTTTTCCTATGCAAATTAACTCTGTCAAATGTGATATCTGAACAAGAGAGCCTCATCGAAATTGCAATAAGCGGTTCTGTGAAAATTGTATTTAATCAGAAACCACAGCCAGATTTCTGGATTGGGCTGCACTCAGAGTATCTTGCCTTGGCAAATCGCGCTGTTAAGACACTGATGCCCTTTGCAACCACGTACCTATGTGAGAGTGGATTCTTGGCCCTCACTAGCATGAACACTAAATACAGGCACAGACTCTGTGTGTTCCTTTATGTATATTTACAACATCTGACTGTACAATCACCCGTGAAAAGCGGATCAGGAGAGTTACAGAATGTAACAATCAATGTGCAATAATCAAATGGCCATTGTGCCTGATGAAGAATTGTGGATAAACAGACATGGTGAACTTCAGCAGTGAGTCACATCGGTGCTTGCCTGTCTGCGCTCTTATTGTGAAGTAAATTAGATTCATTGAGGCAGAGTCATGATCAGGAATTGACTTTGACGTTCCTCGTCTGCCAATTTAGTGCATCGAGCTCCCCTCTGCTCATGAGGCGCAACGATTGGGCCAGTCAGGACAGTCAATAGCGCCCAGGGGCATACGCCTCCCACAATCCATACCCGATCATGGCAGGCTTCTCCTCAACAAAGCTGCCAGACAGAATTGATCTCACTAGGATGTGTATGTGGCGTATAAAGTGATCTTAAAGGCCCAGTGCAGTAAAAATGTATACAAAACATTAAGAACACCTGCTCTTTCCATGACATAGACTGACTAGGTGAATCCAGGTGAAAGCTATGATCCCTTATTAATGTCACTTGTTAAATCCATTTCAATCAGTCTAGATTAGGTACTCCCAAACTGGGGTAAATGCCGTTGGGGTATGGTAGTAGGTGCCAGGCACACCGGTTTGTGTGAAGAACTGCAACACTGCTGGGTTTTTCACGCTCAACAGTTTCCTGTGTGTATCAAGAGTGGTCCACCACCCAAAGGACATCCAGCCAACTTGACACAACAGTGGGAAGCATTTAAGTCAACATGAGTCTGTGTGTGTGTGTGTGGGGGGGGGGGGGGGGCAGTCCAACCAAACATTAGTTTATAGACCAATAAGTAAAAGAGTTCTGAACATCTCTGCCAATAACTGCTAGTTTTCAGTCTTCCCCTCCCCACTCAGACCCCTCCCAGACAGTCTTAGCAAAATTCTTTCTTGAGAAATTGCTCTTTGCTAAGAGGCTATTTTTGTTTCTTTTTGACCATTTTAATCAAAAACACTTACGGTAAGGTACTTAATTGCTACCCGGAAAGGATTTGATATTGAGACAGAAACAGCTGCGTTGAACCTTTAAGCTGAAACCTAAACCCATGCTCTCCAGTCAGGGTCAGCATATACAGTTCATCTAAAGCCTTTCAACTCTGTATAGAAATGTTGTTTTGTAAATACTACAGAGTGAGACGACTTAAGAAAACATACGAGAGCCAGTACATAAAGACCACAGGAGGTTGGTGGCACCTTAATTGGGGAGGACGGGCTTGTGGTAATGGCCGGAGCAGAATTGATGGAATGTATCAAATCATCCATTCCATTCGCTCTGTTCCAGCCATTATTATGAGCCATCCTCCCCTCACTAGCCTCCACTGATAATGAGACAGTCTCTTAAGTGTAGTACCAGAACGCCTGAGTTGTGTGTAGAACAGCTGTGTGTGTGTTTGTGTCTGTTTCTGTGTGTGTGTTGCCAAGGCCCCTGCAAGCAGTTAGCAGTGTGTATAGAGTGGCACAGACGCCGGGCTCCCTCCCAGACTTCCGCCATGCTGGCAGTCGGGCACGCTGACTCGGCAATGTTCCTCCGACAGCGGTATAGGGGAACAGTGACCTACCTGTGTGTGGGCACCTGACCCGCCCCTCTGCCAGGTTCATCCATAACACACTAAACCTGGCCAGCCAGGCTAGGGGATGCAGGAGTGTTGACAATACTACCAAGGTGCAGGTAAAATGGTTTACTGTAAATACATAGGTGAGAGATTAAAAAACACTCCCAGTCACAGACGTGCGCAAACAAACACACACAGTCAGAGACGTGTAGTCGTGCATGCACACACAAAGACGTTTAATCCATTTTTCCCCCCAGTCAAAATCCCTGCATTTGTTTGCCTCTTCATTAGTATCCTATATAATCCTAATAACATGGGGGGAGCATCAAACTCAATAAGAATAAGAAGGACAACCCTGCCCATCACTGAATCTTCATTCTCAAATGGAGCCCATACCTTACATACTGTACTGTAGGCTACACGTTTCGTTGACAGTTGCTACAATGGATCTCAGCAGATGCAGGGAGAATCAGGTCCACACGCAGCAGATGGCTTTAGCAGGCTCTCTGGATCTAGGCTTCTACATGTTCTCCCTCTATCCCCCCTCTATTCTCACCTTTAACTATCCCCTCTTTTCTCTCTGTATACAGTGCATTCAGAAAGTATTCAGACCCCTTCCCTTTCTCCACATTTTGTTACATTACAGCCTTATTCTAAAATTGATAAAATACAGTACATTTTTCCCTCATCAATCTACACACAATACCCCATAATGACAAAGAAAGAAAGTAAAAAAAAAAACATTTTAGCAAATGAATAAAAAAATACATAAAATTGAGCTCAGACTGCATCCTGTTTCCATTGATCATCCTTGAGCTGCTTCTACAACTTGATTGGAATCCACATGTGGTAATTTCAATTGGTTGGACCTGATTTGGAAAGGCACACACCTGTCTATATCAGGTCCCACAGTTGACAGTGCATGTCAGAGCAAAAACCAAGCCATGAGGTCGAAGGAATTGTCCGTAGAGCTCCGAGACAGGATTGTGTCGAGGCACAGATCTAGGGGAGGGTACAAAACACTTCTGCAGCATTGAAGGTCCTCCATCATTCTTAAATGGAACCACCAAGACTCTTCCTAGAGCTGGCTTCCCGGCCAAACTGAGCAATCAGGGGAGAAGGGCCTTGGTCTGAGAGGTGACCAAGAACCCAATGGTCACTCTGACAGAGCTCCAGAGTTCCTCTGTGGAGATGGGAGAACCTTCCAGAAGGATAACCATCTCTGCAGCACTCCTCCAATCAGGCCTTTATGGTAGAGTGGCCAGACGGAATACACTCCTCAGTAAAAGGCACATGACAGGCTGCTTGGAGTTTGCCAAAAGGCACCTAAAGAACTCGCAGACTATGAGAAACAAGATTCTCTGGTCTGATAAAGCAAAGATTAAATTCTTTGGCCTGAATGCCACGTCTGGAGGAAACCTGGAAAAATCCCTACCGTGAAGCATGGTGGTGGCAGCATCATGTTGTAGGGATATTTTTCATCTGCTGGGACTGGAGACTAGTCAGGATCAAGGGAAAGATGAATGGAGCCAAGTACAGAGAGATCCTTGATGAAAACAAGCCCCAGAGCACTCAGGACCTCAGACTGTGGCGCGAAGGTTCACCTTCCAACAGGACAACAAACCAAGCACACAGCCAAGACAATGCAGGAGTAGCTTCTGGACAAGTCTCAATGTCCTTGAGTGGCTCAGCCAGAGCCTGGACTTGAACCCAGTCAAACGTCTCTGGAGAGACCTGAAAATAGCTGTGTTGCGACACTCCCCATCCAACTTGACAGAGCTTGAGGGGATCTGTCGAGAAGAATGGGAGAAACTCCCCAAATACAGCTGTGCCATGTTTGTAGCATCATACCCAAGAAGACTCAAGTAATCGCTGCCAAAGGTGCTTCAACAAAGTACTGAGTAAAGGGTCTGAATATTTATGTAAATATGATATTTCAGTTTATTTTTTATAAATTTGCACAAATATCAAAAAATACTTTTTACTTTGTCATTGTGAGGTATTGTATATAGATGAGGGGAAAAAACAATTGAATCCATTTTAGAACAAGGCTGTAACGTAATAAAATGTGTAAAAAGTAAAGCGGTCTGAATACTTTACCTGAATGCACTGTATATATTTTACTGTATCTCTCCCGCTCTCTCTCTGAGCCTGTGGAGGGGAAGGCTGGATGCTGGATCGAGCTAGGCGTGTGGGAGTGAGTTATGTCACAGGCCTCTCAGGGAGTTTCCCTAGTGGTGGTGCTGCCGCTGCTCTGTTTGGTTAGGTAACTCAGCCTTACTCAGTCACAGCCTCACAAAACAAACATGCCTGACTGCACCGGCAGCAGGTTGGCATTTATTGGGATGAATCATGTACTGGAGGCAGCTCTGCAGAGTGGTCACTAGCTTGCAACAGCACCAAAATGATCAAATCAGATTTGAAACATAATTTTGACCACACTGCTAATCCTAACCTGCCAGTAAGCACATAACATTCTGAGAAACATATGTTTTTTAGCACTAGTTGAATGCGTGATTTTCCTATGGTTATTTTGCGTACAACCTTTCCACAACTTTCTGTGAATGTTGCAGGATAGTTGCTTGGCTTTGGAAAATTCTCAGTACTTTTAAGGAAGTTGACTAAATATTTTTTCTTGGTATTTCATTACTTTGACACAACATTTCCCAAACGTTCAAACATGGTTACATTTAATTTACATTTTGGTAATGTTCTAGGAACATTCTCCATCTGGTTTGACAATGCAATTGCAATCACACTGCCCTAACCCATCTGGACAAGAGGAATACCTATGTAAGAATGCTGTTCATCGACTACAGCTCAGCATTTAACACCATAGTACCCTCCAAAATCGTCATTAAGCTCGAGACCCTGGGTCTCGACCCCGCCCTGTGCAACTGGGTCCTGGACTTCCTGACGGGCCGCCCCCAGGTGGTGAGGGTAAGAAACAACATCTCCACCCCACTGATCCTCAACACTGGGGCCCCACAAGGGTGCGTTCTCAGCCCTCTCCTGTACTCCCTGTTCACCCACAACTGCGTGGCCATGCACGCCTCCAACTTAATCATCAAGTTTGCAGACGACACTACAGTGGTAGGCTTGATTACCAACAACGACGAGATGGCCTACAGGGATGAGGTGAGGGCCCTCGGAGTGTGCTCACACTCAATGTCAACAAAACAAAGGAGATGATCGTGGACTTCAGGAAACAGCAGAGCAGCCCCTTATCCACCACGACAGGACAGTAGTGGAGAAGGTGGAAAGTTTTAAGTTCCTCGGTGTACACATCACGGACACACTGAAATGGTCCACCCACACAGACAGCGTGGAGAAGAAGGCGCAAGCAGCGCCTCTTCAACCTCAGGAGGCTGAAGAAATTTGTCTTGTCACCGAAAACACTCACAAACTTTTACAGATGCACAATCGAGAGCATCCTGTCGGGCTGTATCACCGCATGGTACGGCAACTGCTCCGCCTACAACCGTAAGGCTCTCCAGAGGGTAGAGAGGTCTGCACAATGCATCACCAGAGGCAAACTACCTGCCCTCCAGGACACCTACACAACCCTTATGTCACAGGAAGGCCAAAAAGATCATCAAGGACAACAACCACCCGAGCCACTGCCTGTTCACCCCACTATCATCCAGAAGGCGAGGTCAGTACAGGTACATCAAAGCTGGGACCGAGAGACTGAAAAACAGACTGTTAAACAGCCATCACTAACACTGAGTGGCTGCTGCCAACATACTGACTCAAATCTCTAGCCACTTTAATAATACAAAATTGGATGTCATAAATGTATCACTAACCACTTTAAACAATGCCACTTTATATAATGTTTACATAACCTACATTACTCATCTCATATGTATATACTGTACTCCATACCATCTACTGCATCTTGCCTATGCCGTTCGGCCATCAGTCACCCATATTGTTTATGTACATATTCTTATTAATTTCTTTACACTTGTGTGTATAAGGTAGTTGTTGTGAAATTGTTAGATTACTTGTTAGATATTACTGCATGGTCAGAACTAGAAGCACAAGCATTTCGCTACACTCACATTAACATCTGCTAACCATGTGTATGTGACAAATAACATTTGATTTGATTTTGACATTGGGACCGTTCACAAAGTTCAGAGACCATTAAAAAACAACATTCTTCTGTGCGTATTGGATTACTTAAGCATAACGTTTCCTACAGGTTTCCTCATGGTTCTATTTAAATTTGTTCTTATTGTTCAGAGAATGTTAAAACTTTCCACAAATTGAAACCAAAAACACATGTTCCCACAACTTCCAAGGAACCAAGTGTGTTAGCTGGGCTTAAATGACAATTTATTTATATTTTCATATAGAGGAAATCGCTCACTCCTGCCTCCAGGACAAGATTCATGACAATAAATGTAAGTTATGTCACAGGCCTCTCAGGGTGTTTCCCTAGTGGTGCTGCTGCTGTGCTTAGTTGGGTGACTTAGCCTCAGTCAGTCACAGCCTCACAAAACAAACATGCCTGACTGAACCGGTAGGCAAGCAGGCCACTCTTTATTCATCAGATGTATCTGACTGAGGCTGCAGAGCAGAACCCCCCCCCCACAAAACCCATATAGACACCCTTCTCTGTTTTGAACTTTGTAGGAGACCATAGATAGGGGAGACAACATTACCAGCCAGATTCCATGGAGGGTTAGGTTAATTGAAAGCTAATGTGCCGTGTCATGGGGACGTGTGTACTGCAGTAGACGTGCGGTTGTCCCTGTGTACCAGTCAGTGGAGAACGGCTCATAATAATGGCTGGAACGGAGTGAATGGAATGGCATCAAACACATGGAAACCTTGTGATGTATTTGATACCATTCCACTCCAGCCAATACCACAAACCCGTCCCCCCTAATTAGGGGTCCACCAACCTCCTGTGGTACTCGTGGCTTCCATTTGTCTTTCCCTCAGCCAATGAGAATCCTTTTATCCTCCTCAGACAAATGATGGTTAAAAGGGCAACATGAGGGTGACGGAGGGTGTCTCAGGCAGTCGCCTGAAACCCAGACACAAGACAGAAAGACACTGGTCTGTGACTTCTGCTGTGACGTTAGAAGCGTTGTGGGGACAAAACATCAGGCCCGGATCGTTTTTACGAGCTCCAGTCGTATATTGTATGGTTGTATGCACCATTCACTGGAACCAATTCAAGTTGAGGAAGTCCATTTGTCTCGTTATTCTTTCACAGTCGAAACCTGTATGAAAGGACTGACTGAAGGATGTTTGACCATTTGTCAAAGAGATAGTGAGGGACCCAATTTTCAGTCTCTCGGGTCATCCATGTAAGACATGTTGAGCTCACCAGACCTCTTACACAACTTTATGGGTTCTGTCTGCATTTAACACCAGGGATGAAATATGATCAGATCCTGTGTGTACTCAAACCAACAGACATTAATACACAATCTACTGTCAATACTTAATTTACATGTTCATACGGATTGTAAATACATATCTGATGCTAGCAGTTGTCAAATCACAGAAGAGTCCCTTTGAATATAACCACAGAAGCAAAAACCCATAACTCACACGAAGATTAATCATTGGTTGCTACCACCCTTGATACCATTGCTAAAATGCTTTGGAGAGAAGGCAACAAGGAAACGGGAACCAACGAGCTGAAAATGGTGCAGTTGAGTTGAGGGGCGCCGCATGGGGAATTTGATTATCAACAGGCTAGAGCGATATTAACGAGCACGAGACTGAAGAGGCACGCCTCAATGTTCAATTCTCGCTTCTCCTTTTTCATCCGCTGAAAATATCAGATTCCACCGGGGCTGTGGTGGGGTTTTGTAACGACAAACAATGTAGAGCAGTCGGTTATACAGAATGTTCATCTAGGACTAACTGTCCTCTGTATCAATGTCATTTTATCATAATTTGGGGGTTTATGTACGCGATAGCAGGCAGCACACACACTTCTTCATATACTTGGTATTCACAATTCCTGTTTCTATGGAAATGTCAAAGAACAATTCCATTAAATAGGTCTTTTCTATCATTTCAAAAGACCAGGCCACGTGAATTGCTGTTTTTTTGTGGGCACAACACATTCCAGTTGTTGCCTGCCACCTCCTAGAACAACGAAGGCAGTAGAGATAGAAAATGGTGATCCCTTCAACACTGGCAACAGGAACACTGGATAGTATTAGCAGACAATGAAGAGAACGCCTCAGTTTCCTGTGTTAAAGAATCAGTGAAGGACATTTGATGCACAGATCCAAGTAATGAATACGCTCAATAGCACAGCACTGCCCTTGAAAGTATCTGATCGTACTCACACTGAACAGCAATGGCACCATTATTTTTGGAAAACACAGCTTAATGTTTCCAAAACAGAGGTCAGTCAAATGTACAGGGCTTGTAGTTAGTGTATACAACCACTTCATTATCCCACTCGTAGGTCCCCTAAGCGAGACCGTTGACATGGTTTTCTCAAACTTCTGGCATCTTAAAAGCAAGCTTATTTACACACAGCAGTAAACATTTCCCGACGTGGAGAAAACCATAATGACCTAGAGGCTTTACAAACCAGCTCCCACTCACAGGGTCATCCCGACTCAACCCTCTTTTCCATAGCTAGCACTGCTCATGATCTATTTCAACTTGAAATCAGAAAGCATTAATATACATCAAAAACATTAAGAATTCTTGTTATACTGGTCATCGTAATCGTAAAATATGAAGGTCGATCACAAATCAGGTATCTCACACAGAGACAAGAATGAGACTTGATTGGATTTATGTGAAGTTTATAACACTAAGATAAAGGGCAGTTTACACATACAATAACAAACAGACATCTAATTTGTATGAGCATAATTATAACCTGTACATGTATTTCTATTTTACATCGTGGGTTGTGTATTCTCAGTGCATAGCATTACACACAGAGCAACTGTTGAACAGCACAATAGTATCCGAACAGGCTGAAATGGAATAAGGCTGTTTTTTTGTTTTTTTAAAGATTGAAAATAGAATGAGTTATAGCCAACATACCTCTGCACAAAATTAATCCCAGGGAGAAAAAACTCAAACAAAACAATGGAGTGGCGGGCGGGAGGGAGGTAGCCCCGCCCACTTCTGCAGGTAACACCTCTTGATTTATTGCACCCCTTCCATCTGAATGCATGACATGTTCTAGAACAGTATTTAACAAGATTTCACCCCCCCCCACCCAACTGTAAATGAGAGGCAATGTGTGGCAACCACAGGCATCATAACATATTGCACAAATCAGCTAAAAACTAGTGACAAAACTTAACCTACACACTGGCACCGTTAAAATTATTTTACTTTGTCTTTAAGCTGAACCTTGTGTATGCTGCCTGTGAACTCCACAAGTTTTAGCCCATGCCAAAAGGTTCCCCTAGGAATTTGTACTTTAAGGTACTGTGGTAACATGTTTTGAGAATTGGGGCTAGAGATGTCTAGGGGATGGCCTGTGGCCTTAAATCCAGCACCAACCCAACATCATGTGAAAATTGCATGTTTGTTTTGCAGCAACAACAAAAAAAAACGAGGACAATAAGTGTTTCCAATAACATCAGTGTGCATCGTGTGACTTTAACCAATTATGAGTAGGCATTGCCTGCTAATTGGTTGATGTCATTGGAAACTCACCTTCCTCTAAGCTTTCCAACGACATCAACCAATTAGACAACCCTACTCATTATTGGTGAAAAAAAATACAAAAATACAATGCACACCGGTGTTGTCATTAGAAAAACTTTTTTTTATACTACTAAACATGGAAGCGATTCAAATGTGTTGATGTTGGGGTGGTGCTGGAGATGAATATGAAACATTCAGAAATGTCTCTTAAACATACGCTCCTTAATATTGAGGCCATTGAATAGATTGACATTTCAGCTGCTGAACATCCAGAAACAAATGGATCCAGATAGTATATATTTTTTGCCCGATAGTTTACCTGCAGTCTTTACCAGAAAACACGAATGTCAAATAGTTAATTCCATTTTTTTCTCCAAATGTTTATTTATTTTCTTTAAAAAAAAAATAATAAAAAAGGGTCAGGACATTTTCAGTCAAAGTAACAAATTGTTGTTTCTATGGGGGATGCATGAATACAAGATTAAGGTACACCTAGCCATTTTAATCCACCGTCCTTCACTGATCGCAAGGCTTTGTTTTACTAAGGGGAACAACAGGTGAGGAGACTGATTCACTGACTGAGACCCTGCAAAACCCTGTAACAGTGCAAAAGTCGATTGCTCTATTAATAGTAGCTTTAAATAAGTACTTTAACTATCAAGTCAGTGCTTGGGCAGAATGGTAGATTTCAAAGCAATAGCAGAGAAAGCTGTGTCAACTTCAAGTAAGGCAAAGAACATCTCCCATAGGCCCCACCTTAAAGAACAAAGAAAAAAAACAAACAAAAAGAAATAATTATCAAGCTTACTTTTGGCAGGTTTTCAGTGATGTCATAAAATGTAAACAAAAAGAAGTATTCTAGATGAAGTGTTCCTGGGTTGGCTAGGGTACACTACGATGAAGAGAAACAGACAAAAGAAACAGAGACACCTAAGGAAAGTAGTCTAAAAACAAGGCGAGATGAAACGGCATGTGCGATGGATTGTTGAAAAGAGGGAAGCCTTCATGTCAAAGAGTACAGGAAAAGGCAGCTTACATCACTACCCTCAGTGCAGATTCCTGGGTCTGGCCCGTGGCATGCCACAGAGGCCAGGTGTTACAAAAAAATTTGGCATGCTGAAAATAAATGATACATATTTAAATATTCGCATATATAGGGCTCTTTATATTTCATAAGCAAGCACAAGACTTTGTAAAAATCTGTAGCTGCGCTAATTTCATTCCCCAACGGAATGAAACCTGTTTTTGAAAAGGAGAAGGAAAAACGCAACGAAAAGGGAAATAACCCCAACCAGTTAGGGACAGCAACTGCAGAAAAATGCATGTGGGGGTGCACATTAAAAAGTTCTCACACAGAAGTAGTGTATGCCACTGAAGCTACTTGCACCATAGGATAGGTACAGATTCTTGGCTCCGTTGTTGTTGGATCGTAAGCATGCAGCTTGGCTTAAGCACCTTTTGTTGGATGTACAAGTGATCCAGATCTCATTGGGCCAAATACGATAAGGCTGCAAAACAAGTCATTCAAGGAGTAAAAGATCTGATGTCTCAAGAGGGAAAAAAAACAACCTAAAGAGCACCTAAGTTCACATATTATCCACTCCTGGGTTGATCAAAACCTGCATTAAACACCCCTGGATCGGTTCACAGACAACGCTGTACATTCAATCCCACTCTGTCGCCTCGGTCTCTTACCAAACGTCACCTCTATTGGCCTTCCTGAACATATGTCAAGACTAGGTCAGCATCACCACTTCTGGTGCGTCCATGCACAGACTAAGATGACAAAAAGTGCAGTGTGTCGAAAAACTTTCTAGAGACTGAGGGGACACCGACCCAGATGCACTAATGCAGGTTTGGAGACATGCTGTAGTACGGCATGTCATAACGTACACATTTGGAACAGATTACCCCTCTATAAGCACATTACACACTGAAAATGAATGCAAAACATGATAACATTGTCCTCTGTGATGATGGCCAAACTTGTATCCGGTTACTGTTAAAAAGGGAGGGGGGGGGGGGCACACCATGTACTGTATCATAAAACACAAGGCCATTCTAAATGGCTTGCCAAAAGACTGAAGTTATACCTGCAGATACCATGAAAATAAAGGATGCCATTTTTGACCTCCTGGCTATAAATAAAATCAGCTTTAGAAATCTATTTTGTTGTTGTTGAAAAACATGGTATACAATTTATTAAACAACGATTCCAATAACATGCACACCGTTTGTCGTTTAACTATAGTGTTCACGTTATTGCAACACTGGCTTCCCTGCCGTTTTGTGTTCCATTTACCTTAACATAAAAACATCAACAATACATGGGACACTGGGTTTCTGCATACCTTGAACAGACATGATAGAAGGTATGGACATTGGTTAGATGTCATGTAGCTTAATAATTATAATAATAATCACAATAATAATCATAAGCCAACTGGAGAAATTCTAACATGCAGTTTACACTGCACAAACTCATGTGAGACCACCTGCAAAAAGCACAAGAAGCATTCACAGTAGACAGGATGGAAGGGGTGGTAAGTGGGGTGGTAAGGGCAACGAATGAAGTGGGAGAAAGTGACAGAAGCACTGGCCTTGGTTTCCACAGGAGATGGAGCAGTGAAATTTATGATTTCCAATAAGCCTTTCCAATACCGGATCTCACATCTCCTGATAGAGGAAATCTTCTTCTATAGGTCTTTGACACAAAAAGGTATAACACTACAGCTACTGAACCTTTTCCCACTCAACAACGGTGTCAATACTTTCCGGATGAACGAGCGGGGGAGGGGCAAAACATTTCAAAAGAACAAAGAAAACTTGGTCAGCATTGTTCCTAAAATTGGTGGCATATTCCGTGACGCAAATGTCCTGCTGCTGTAGGTTGGTGGGGAAAAAGGTACTTGCTTTTCAGTTTATATTCAAGTTCCTCTTTTCCCCTCTGAAAGGTATTTTTTTATATATTTTTTTACTTCCCATAAAAATCTCACACTTTCGTTATTTGCGTGTGTTGATCTTCATCAAACGGTTCGTTCTCCGGGTCAGAGTCTGTGGTGTCAGAGTATCGGTAATGGTCCGCCTCGTTGTCACTAACGTCTGGCGTTAGCGAGGTGGAAGTGCTGGCCTCAGAGTTGAAGATGTCCTCCACGGTCTTGGTAAAGTACAGCTTCACCTGGAGTTCCAGAGAAAACGTTATTATCCACAAACTGAAAGACGCCAATGGATCTATAGAACGGGGAAACATTTAATCTGAACGAAGCGGCGAGAGCATTTAGTCAGACTATTTGGATAATCCATCTGTAGATGCTCTACAGATAGTATGACCATCTGTTGATAAGCAACTGCTTGCTGATGTTACAGTTAGGTTTAGAATAAAGGTTAGGTTTAGTAGATAGACTATAGAGCATCTATAGATGGACTATTCAAATAAAGTGGTACCACGCATTCATCTTGGCACAAAACAGTCAAATATTTCACCAAACATTCAGAAAAAAGGTATTTTCCCCCAACCCCCAATCAAAGAAAGTCTCATTCACCTGACTGACCTTGAAGTTGGGGGAGAAGTATCGGTTTGCTTTATCCTTGTTGGCCTTGTCCAGGTCGTTCTTTGTCAGTGAGAGGATCAGGTAATCCTTGTCGTTGTCCCCCGTTCCTCCCGTTTGGTTTCCTGCCTGCTCCTTTGGTAACGTCGCCGTTGGTAACGTCTCCGTTGGTAACGTCCCGTTCTCAACCTTCTCAAAGTTCTCCTCTGGTCCAGGGACAAAGAAGGTATTCACCCAAAAGTGAAACATCTTGTCCTGATGGAAAAATAGATGCAGGGGGGGTGAATAAAAGGCTAACTTAATAATAACTCAGTTACAAAGTTACAGCATCTCAGTTACATCATCTCAACCGCGACACAGGCTATACTCCAATCAGAACTCGTGTTTAAGTTAAATCTCACATATAAAAATCAAGAACCACAAGGCCCATTACCTTCTTCATCATTTTATTCTGTTTGTGGAAGAACTCCACCTTGATGTCTCCGCACACGGGCAGCGGCTGAGGGAACTCGAAGAACACATACTTCTCCTCCTTCCGCGTGTTCACCGGGTTGGACGTGTGGATCTTTACCTTGAGCTGGTACACCACAAACTGAGGATCTGTGGGAGAGCACAAGTGAACACCAGTCACTCTCCTGGTGGGTGGAGAGACACAGTGACAACAACCGAGTACATATTATTTACATCTCGGTAAAGTAGGAATGGAGGACACAAAAGAAAAGGGGCCAGAATTACATAGTACCACTGCCAGGAATATTAATGATAGAAAAGATGGTTACAGTAACATGCTATAAAGGGCCCTAAGAAGAGAAGAGTTGACCAAAACCAAGCTCATTTGAGGGAGTACTTCTGGTCTAGGATCAGTCCACTGAGATAGAGGGGGAATTGATAGTTACCGTATGAAGTTTAACACCACCAACAATCTACAACCTAGTTCAACAACACCATCTTCATCTACAACAACCTCCTAGTCAACAGGGAAACATTGGATGAAAAGCTGATCATTATTATTACCCCAGTGCCAATTCCCTTTCCTGAAACCATGTGGAATCTGCTCGCTCTTGTTTTTAACGGAAGTGTCCCCTTAGAAAGAGAAAAGGAGATTAACACAGAGTCCTGCAGCAGCCCTGCCTGGGATTGTGTAGAGCTGGGTTATCAAGGCTATGTACAAATACTGTAGCATATACATGTTTACAACCATTCATAAACAGATTCTAACTTACCATTTCAACAGGCGGACAGCAACTTCCCATTGCCAAGTTATTAGGACCTTAACCAGTAGAACAATTATGGAACGTCCCTTTATGCAATCATAATATTTATAGTAATGCATTTCCTAACATACAGGCCTTTATAAGCATCAACTAACATTTTCCTTCAAAAAAAGAAAACGGACAGAAAACCAAATTTGTCATCTACTAATAATAATTTGAGGGGCTTTGGCGTTGAAATGAAAACCACTTCAATACTTTGTGTTGTGCAATGGGAACACACCACATAGTGGTTTGTGTGTTCAGAATAGGGATAAAATAACAGGGATTTGACATTAAAGCCAAAAAGACACTTGCCAATCGGCAAGTCAAGAGTATTTTTTGGTTGCCCCAAAATGTAAATTAGCCATTTACAAGCAGAAGTACCATATTTTGCCTGCCTAACACCTACACATAAGGGTAGAATCAGAAAAGACCAGTACTGGAATTCTTTGAATTTAGCTTGTTATCAGTTTTTTTTTTTTTTTTTTTTTTATCTCAGTGCAGACTCTACTTGCTCTACAGACTGCCATAAATTGTCCATCTTTCACTTAAACAATGGGGTGGAAACCGAAAGAGGAGCCATACTACTGGCATTCATTTCAGGTTGGATGTTTTCACCTGTTTTTTTTAAAATCACCTGCCCAATAGGCCAACCTCAGAAGGCTGCTCAGTTCACTTGCCCCAGGCAATAGGTCAACCGACAGAAATATGGATTAATGAAGTGAAGAGGTTCAATTCCAGACACAGCTGACAAGACACCCACGTGCACATGGCTGTTGTATTGTAAATATGGTGGTGGTGGAGTGGTGGCCTGAGGGGAACACGCTGAATGTGTTTGGTAAGGTTTTATGAAATGTAATGTATTATTTTAAACTGCATGTAACGTTCTTATGTTTCTGGACCCCAGGAAAAGTAGCTTCTGCCTTGGCAGCAGCTAATGGAGATCCATAATAAATACAAATACAAAAGAGCAGCCACTGATGACAATCACACAGAGTGGGGGTTGTTATAGCAAAGTAGGGCTTGAATCTGCCAGGGACCTCGAAATACGATAATACCACAGTTCTATATGTATTGCGATTCGATACTGCGATTTGATGTTCCAAATATATTGCTCACTATATCTCTGCTGCAGAGAGATGAGACCATGAGAACATTTGTTTTGATCAGTGGTAATAAAAGTGCCGAAAACATGTTGGCTCACTATTTAAAAAGGAGAACAAGCTATAGGATAAAATTAAAAATAGACTTTTGCCCAGTGTTTCCCCAGATTTATTTAGCAGCGGAGGGCTGCTGCTGATAAGTCGTTGCCTTCACTCCAAAACAATATGGTAAAACGTTCAATATAAATTTAAAAGACGACTAAAAGCCAGATATTAAGTATCTAGAAAAGATAATGTAGTATAATATTTTAAAATCAGATAATCTTTTTTTAAGAACCACCAAAATAAAAATCTAGTCAGGGAAAATCACAAATTCAAAAAATGTCATGGCGTGGGGCCCCCATTGATAAAAAAAATAAATATATATATTTATTTTATCAATGGGGGCCCCAACGCCATGACATTTTTTGAATTTGAGATTTTCCCCTGACTAGATTTTTATTTTGGTGGTTCTTAAAGATGTTCTGATTTTAAAATATTATACTACATTATCTTTTCTAGATAACACACGACTCAGTTAGCATAACATAGCAAAATGTGTAGAATCTGTGGCCAAGTGGAGGACCTCTAAAATATTGGGTCGGAGACAGCGCCATTTGCCATGCCCACTACCACGCCAACTTTTCCACCGCTGCTGGAAGCAATTCTATGGGAAACACTTGTTGCCGCAGGTACAGCGAACTAGCGATAGCTAACAAAAAAAATTGTATCATTATTGGAGTCAAAGTATCAATATAATATACACTGAACAAAAAAACAAGTTACAGTTCATATGAGGAAACCAGTCAATTGAAATAAATGAATTAGCCCATAATCTATGGATTTAACATGACTGGGCAGGGGCTCAGCCGTGGTAGACATTCCAGCAGTCAGCATGCCAATTGCACGCTCCCTCAACACTTGAGACATCTGCAGCATTGTGTTGTGAAACAAAACTGCACATTGTAGAGTGGCCTTTTGTCCACAGCACAAGGTGCACCTGTGTAATGAGCATGCTGTTTAATCAGCTTCTTGACATGCCACACCTGTCAGGTGGACAGATTATCTTGGCAAATGTGACATGCTCACTAACAGGAATGTAAACTAATTTGTGCACAACATGAGAGAAATAAGCTTTTTGTGTGTATCGAACATTTCTGGAATATTTTAAGATCCCATGAAACATGGGACCAGCACATTACATGTTGGATTTATATTTTGAGTATAATTACTAAGTAATTTTGTGATATGTAATGCATTGTTTTGTTTTTTACCCTCGTCACTATTTGAAGTCTTCTGGCAATCCAGCGAGGTACAGTTAAAGTCAGAAGTTTACATACACCTTAGCCAAATACATTTAAACTCAGTTTTTCAAAATTCCTGACATTTAATCGTCGTAAAAATTCCCTGTCTTAGGTCCAATAGGATCACCACTTTATTTTAAGAATGTGAAATGTTAGAATAATAGTAGAGAATTATTTATTTTAGCTTATATTTCTTTCATCATATTCCCAGTGGGTCAGAAGTTTACATACACTCAATTAGTATTTGGTAGCATTTGCCTTTAAATTGTTTAAGTTGGGTCAAACGTTTCGTGTAGCCTTCCACAAGCTTCCCACAATAAATTGAGTGAATTTTGGCCCATTCCTCCTGACAGAGCTGGTGTAACTGAGTCAGGTTTGTAGGCCTCCTTGCTCACACACGCTTTTTCAGTTCTGCCCACACGTTTGTCACCCCGTGCTTCTTGATTGGGATGGTGTTCTTTGGCTTGCAAGCCTCCCCCTTTTTCCTCCAAACATAACCATGGTCATTATGGCCAAACAGTTATTTTTGTTTCATCAGACCAGAGACAATTTCTCCAAAAAGTACAATCTTTGTCCCCATGTTCAGTTGCAAACCGTAGTCTGGCTTTTTTATGGCGGTTTTGGAGCAGTGGCTTCTTCCTTGCTGAGCGGCCTTCCAGGTTATGTAGATACTTTTGTGCCAGTTTCCTTCAGCATCTTCCTAAGGTCCTTTGCGGTTATTCTGGGATTGATTTGCACTTTTCGCACCAAAGTACATTCATCTCTAAGAGACAGAACGCGTCTCCTTCCTGAGCGGTATGACGGCTGCATGGTCCCATGGTGTTTATACTTGTGTATTTTTGTTTGTACAGATGAAAGTGATACCTTCAGGCATTTGGAAATTGCTCCCAAGGATGAACCAGACTTGGAGGTCATTTTTTTCTCTTCTGAGTTCTTGGCTGATTTCTTTTGATTTTCCCATGATGTCAAGCAAAGAGGCACTGAGTTTGAAGGTAGGCCTTGAAATACATCCACAGGAACACCTCCAATTGACTCAAATGATGTCAATTAGCCTATCAGAAGCTTCTAAAGCCATGACAATTTTCTGGCAAAGCTGTTTAAAGGCACAGTCAACTTTGTGTATGTAAACTTATGACCCACTGGAATTGTGATATAGTGAATTATAAGTGAAATAATCTGTCTGGAAAACAATTTTTTCAAAAAATTCCACGTCATGCACAAAGTAGATGTCCTAACTGACTTGCCAAAACTACAATTTGTTAACAAGAAATCTGTGGAGTGGTTGAAAAAAATAAAAATAATAATAATAATACATTTTTTAAAAAAGAGCTCAGACTGGGAAAAACCTTTTTTAGCAGTCTTCGGAAACTTTCTAGAGCTCCGACTTTCTGACCTGAAGATCACGGACGTCATGATTTGACCTTGTCCGCCCCCCCAACTTCCCAGCTGTCTTGAACGCACGAATAAAACCCCTTATTCTCTGATTATACAGCCAAGTCAAATGACCAGTGAGCCAAGCAAAATAATAGCAGGGAAACCACACAATTCTGACGAGCATAACCGTCATTACAAAACGGTCCGTTCCACTGTGGTTAATGTCAGCTTTGCATGGAGAAAAGGGCAAAAGATCATGCAACATCAAGAAGCAAAGCTGTGCAAAGCAGAGGACAGAGGCAGGACAATGAACTGAAGCCCACATTGGGAAAGTGTGAAAGCCAGTAGCATACAAGCCCAAGGTCAGGAGGATACAGGAAAGAAACAGGATTGAGACCATTGACGAGGAAATCACTTACGACACGTTCCGCCACTGAACATGGGCACCGTCTCGAACACCATCTTGTGGAAGAGCAGAGCCACTGGTTTGTAATCCAGCTGGTTCTTGAGAAGGTGGCTATAGTAATAGACATAGCGCCTCTGGCTGGGGATTGTCACTCCCTGAATGGGAAAAGAGAAACACTTAGAGAAACTGAAGTTTTTTTTCTCCGTCTGTAAAGAGGACATTTACAATTTGAAATATCAAATCATGACGACAAGCCTTTATAGGAGCCTCACAAATGTTCAAGTCAGGAAGATCAGCGTTAACTCAAGCAACTATTCATAATGTATCCTTCAATTAAGATAATGATTAGAGATGTACTAGAATCAACCACGACGACCAGGCCTATGGTGTGGAGTTGACGACTATCATCATAATCCTCCATTTAACCCTTATGTTACCAGCGAGGTACATTGAAAATGGCCTGGGGAAGAGGGTTGAATGATTCAAATGGATAATGGGGATGATCCGTTTCCAAGACAGTATGGCTGCGTTTACACATGCAGCCCAATTCTGATATTTTTTGCCACTGAACAATTGGTCTGTTGACCAATCACGTCAGATCTTTTCACATCAGATCTTTTTCAGAGTTGATCTGATTGGTCAAAAGACCATTTAGAGGACAAATATCATAATTGGGCTGCCTGTGTAAACGCAGCCTTAGAGGGCCAGACTGGAACAATAAAATGTACCTTCTTATCTCTGGTCCTGACTTCTCCATAGAAGTCCAGAGCTTCTTGTGCTTTGAGGAACTTGCCCCGGTGTAACAGGTATGCACAGATCATGACACCCGTACGTCCCTTTCCAGCTTTACAGTGAATCGCCGCCACGTGATTGTCATCCTCACTTAACCACTGGTCAAGATCTTCGCAGAACGGTTTAATCAGCTCCAGCTGGGGGGGATTATGATCCTCAAACGGATATTGTGCAACTGGAGACAGACGGAGAGAGACTGAGCTCAGTTAGATAATGTCACACGAGGGTTTTTAGTTAAAGATTGATTCATTCAATGACAGCCTGAATGAAAGTGATGTTTTCACTGTAATGTCTCACCTCTGCAATTGAATTTGGATGCGTCATAATGTCGCTCAGCGCACCTATAAAGGGACAAACAAAAATGTTGCTGTAGTAGTGGACTACAAATGGGAGCATTCTTTAATTTGTACAATCGATCTGTCAGCATTCAGATTATTTAAACGACTGCAACCTCATGAATTCCACACAGATTCAGCCAACTGTTGAATAATATATCCATTGTGTTTACTGAGCTCTCTCTACTTCTCTCAATAGTTAAGACGATTGTTATCAATGAGAAACCTGTGATCCTTAGTATCTTTGTAGCTCACAGTTAAGTCAGTCAGTGCCAGTCTACTAGGTAACGACTTCAAACTGAGTGAGGAAAACATGGTTGTAAATTCCTTTTTCAGGGCAAAACTATCCCAAACGGTAACCATGATATGATTGTTCTGAAATGTCATCACAATGCCTGGGCCTATCTACCAAGAACCACTGGGCCCTGTATTAAAAAAATGTATCTGTATTTCGCCTATCTGATAGGATTAGACGCATAGAAATAGAATAGACAAATCATTGCTTGAATGGGGACTCCCGTTCTATTCACTCAATTTCTATGCATTTAATCCTATACGATAGGCGAAATCCGGATAGACAACTGGGCCCTGATGACTTAAGGCAAATAAGAGCTACTGTGGTTTACATTCTAAAACAGAAAGGCTTTTCCTCCTCCAGGGCTATATTCCACTGACATTTTCTGCATTACATCAGACATCTTTGCAGCACAGCAACCGCTGCTGACCATACTGCATATGCACAGGCAAAATAGACAGATACCAGGGTACTCACAGATTATAGATCTTGTAATGATTTTTGTGCTTAGAGTCCAGAAACCTGAGAGAGAGAAGAGGAGAATTACTTTTCCATCCAGAACACATTTTTAGCTAATTCTGATCCAACTTACCTTCCAACACTAAACAGCCCTCTAAATCACCTTCTTAAAACAGAGCATAATGCCAGAATGGCACAGACAGGGGGGCAGACTAACGGCCTCTCAGACAAGCTAAATAATATGGTGTTGGTCGTTCAGGTTGGCTCACATATCTAAAAACAACAGTTTCTGGAAAATGAAAAATACTTTTTTTTCTCCCTTTAACTTTTCCAAAAGCCTCACCTATGAGTCTACATCCTCCATTTTTTTTGTCACATGCGCCGAATACAACAGGTATAGATAGACCTTACCCAACAACGCAGTTAAGAAAATAAGAGTAAAGAAAATATTTACTAAATAAACTGAAAGTGAAAAAAGTTACAATACCGAGTCAATGTGCGGGGATACAGGTTAGTCTGAGGTAATATGTACATGTAGGTAGGGGTAAAGTGACTATGCATAGATAATAAACAGCAAGACGCTGTCAAGGAGCCTTTTGGACCTAAACTTGATGCTCCGGTACCGCTTGCCATACGATAGCTGAAAGAACAGTCTATGACATGGGTGGCTGGAGTCTGACAATTTTTAGGGCCTGCGTAAATTGAAGGAAATTGGTGCGTAATAAAATAATTAGGGTCAGGTTAAGTTCACAGGTGGCTTGCAGGTCACTCCTTTGGTTTCAGTTGACACATCAGGCAAGCCTCTGAAGCTGGCACAACAGCATGCATTTCAAACATTATATTCAGTCCGACCTCTGTCGCCCATATGATACAGTGAGAAAGGATCAGGGATTCCAAACTGTAAAACATTTATAATAATATTAACGAGGGGGGGGGATATTTTCAGTGTAAACAAACAACTAAAACCAGATAAAGTATTTAGAAAAAATGAATTGAACTATAACTTTAAATAAAGTATTTGAGAACTAACATGCCATGGCAGAATATTTAGAATCCCTGGAAATTTGCTTTTAAAATGCTAAAATATAACTCAGCTCCCTGGAGAAATTCTGAGATTTGTTGGAAATTGGCTTACATTACAGGGCCCTCTAAAAATGTTCAGCCTCGCCAACTGCTCCCACAGGGTTTGGTTAAGGTAGTTAGGACAGGTTAACTACCTGCTGTTTTCATTGTTTACTCCCCCCATTCCTTTACATTCTAAGAAACCCCTTGTTTATTTTTGACAGGGACGTCGAAATGCACATTTAGGAGAAGTACTTACCGTACTACATCATCAATGTTGTTTCTGTAGACACCCTCAAGTCTTTCAGCAGGAAAGCCCATAGCAATTATGTTCGGATAAATATCTGAGCGCAGGAGTCAAGGAAACCAGGAGGTTGGCTGCTTAAAGGTCAGAGACTAAAGAAAGGAATTACACACACCTAGGCCAATACAACAACCCACATACAATTGGTGTACAATGCAAACAAACAGCTCTTTGATATGCCCAAACACAGATGGCTTATATCATAGCTTACATCAGACATGCATTGCTTATCGTGACAGATCAATCACGGCAGAGAAGTATGGACAACAGGACAGAGCCTGGGTAATATAGACCAGACCCACCCCCCCATCATAATCACCTCTTCGAAAGAAAAAGCATTACATCACTCACATCATCAATACAGGTATAAACAAAGCTCAAGTTGCTCTAATTTGCGCATGCCTTTTCACTTGGGAGATATATCCAAGCACACTTTTTTTATTTAAGCATACAAAGAATCCCTATTTGGTCAAATAATTCATCAGAATTGGCTACTACTATATGAAATGCATACAAAACACAATCTCTAAATGATTCTTCCATGTTTACTGTTCATTTACTCAAACCCAGGCCGTCTTGTCACATACTTACGTATCCTGATAGTGTATTTTACATTTGAACTGGCATAAAATCACAATGACGTCATGCTCCAAAAGTACCCGAGACTACTGCAATGACAAATGCACTGGTCAGCATGAGCAGAGCCTCACTGTTCCAATCAAATAAAGAAATGGACTGAATGGGATCCATTCAATTTTCACAGAACATAGTTCTCTCTTGGTTGGACCAGGTCTCTCTTGAAAATGAGATGTTATCTCAATGAGACGAACCTAGGTAAAAGGTTAAATAAAATAAGCCTGCCATTTCCAGCAACACCATTTAGCAGAATAATTGTCATATTCGTAATAGCACAGTTAAGAGCTGGTGGAGAGGCATTGTTGCAGATGTGAAATCTCATCACTATTTTAAAACCAAACCCTAGAACTGGAGAGGAATCATTACATAACAGGAACAACCATGGCTACACTGCCTTCCCGAACACTGCCACAATGACCGACACAATGACTGGCACAATAGTTCTCTCACATCTAAATAGGTTTGATGGAACAAGGTCATTTAGCTATAATCCCATGTTTCGCTCATACATGATCTAACTAAAAAAATACTTACGTTAGGCAAACCCAGTATTGTTTTTTATTTGTATAAAATGCACAGCGCTTCCTGAGATCACTGAACCTCAATCAAAGGGTCATAGCCACAGCAAAGAGTAGTTTACCAATTGAAGTGCAATACATTACAACTAAACATGCTAATATTGTACAACAGTACTAAACCACACTTCCTCCCTCCAATTATGCTCATAACCTTTAACTGGCTTTTAATCTATGCATTATACATACATGCACCTACACTTTCACCATTTGATTGCATACCTTGCAAGGTTAGGTGACGCATTTCAGACTAACTTCTGAACAGTAATTTTGATTGTGTTTAGTGACAAATGACAGGAAAAGACTATCTCCAAAAATACCTCAAATCAATACAAACATGCTGAGCTCATTAAGCTAGACGAAAAAAAGTTAAAATATCTCAAGAAGACCAAACCAATAATTATGTTCATTCAAGCACATTGAAATTGGCACATTCCACTAACTAGATAGCGCTATTATAAATCGTATTAATAAGCTACCATTTCCTCTCACTCTGATAATGACACAATGCTTTTAGGTCTTTGTCTGGCTAGAAGAGGACTGATTGAGAATATAATGTGAATCTAATCCATTATAGCTTGTTACATTATTATGTAGGCCAGAGGACCTTAATAATGCGTCGCAAAAAGGTTGATCTCTTTGTTCCCCATCCAGGGGAAGCTAAGTATATATTAGCCAACTAACCGGTGACATATTCAGTTGACATCAACCAAATAATTAAGACAACTTATCAAGATCAATTTGCTAGATATAACGTTTACTACCACTACATTAGCCAGCTACGTTATCCATGATGTTGAATCTCTGGTTCAGTTATCATGATGATGATGGACGTGCAAACTACTAGCTAGCGAAGCTAACGTTATGCAAGCTATGAGATTTATCTAGTTATCAAGACTCTGCGTGTAGTTTCACAGGTCACACACACCGTTGTCAAATACTGTAGCAATTTAGCAGAGTAGGTTAGCATATAACCTGGTTGCTAATTGACCTAGCTAGGTAGTCAGCTAGTTGACCAACCAGTGACGAGGGAGCGAACCAACCAACCAGACGTTCTGTCATTAGCTTTTCACAGCTTGCTAACTAATATATATATATTTTTTTAAATTAATGCTCACTGACTTCTGACTAACATTAGTTCACGTTAACTAGCTAATCATCTTTTGTCGAAAGGTTAAGTTATAAATCTAGTTATTATAGCTAGTTAGCAAGGTAACGTTAATAGAGACAGATGAACATAGTCAGACAAACTAGCCAGCTAATATTACGGCCATTCAACAAAAAGGATACAAGTCAAGTCCAAGTCAAACCCATCCTCCTGGTATCTCCTTTTGTTTCGGCTGACAATTTCCTTTATGATTGCAGCCATATCTGTCACAGGAGTCTTTTAACGTTTTTATATTAAGAGAAAGTATTGTTGTTGCCTTTGTATGAAATGCTGCCAATATTTCTCCCTCGCAATCCCGTTGGTGTCAAACGTTGACAGCTAACGTGAGTTAGCTAAGCTAGCCGTGCTAGCTAGATTAGCTTCTGCTGCTGGGTCATAAAGGAGGGCCTCTCTCCGTTCCACCACAGGCCCGGCTTCCCAGATCCCACAATTTGACACAAAATCCTCCAGATGAATAGGTGATTAATTATCCAGCCCTCGAACCGTTGTATTTTAAGAGCGTACCAAGTATCTGATTTGGCCAAAGGCGCCGTGATTATGCCAGAAAAGCGGAGAGAAATCTCCCCGACGTTCCTTGCCCAGAATAGTGACTGTGACACACACACTCGATCTCTGCACACACGTAGCTAGATATGGCTAGCGTATCTAGTTAGCATGTCAATTCTTCAACAACAACAAAAAAAAGAACTCATCCGACAAAACGATCCACGTCGTCGGAACTAAAAAAATATGACAGGAAAATTGACAGCCTCCACCTTAAACATAGCTAACAAATCTGTGTAATTATATTACTCGCCCGCACTTCTTCCCTGACACGTCCCTTTCCCTACTGACTCGTTCCTCTCGCTGCTCTCGCAAACTTCCATGATGGCTTCCGCTCCAAATGAGAAAGGCTACGATTGGATGTAATGTTATGCCGCAGTGTAAAATAGTTCTTCAAAAACATCTATCCGGGGAAACGCGATTAAGGACAACACGTAAAAAAATTGTGCAGAATAAATTGACAAAGCAATACATTATATCATGAAATATGTATCTTTCATTGTATAATTGCATTTATAATAAATTATTTTCGTCGGTGGCGGAAGGACATGGGCACTGAACAGGGAACTAGCTTCTCTATTATAGTCACGTGTTTCTATAATTAGGGAAGTTTCCAATATTTAATTTAGGAATCATGACATTGACATGTATATAATCAAATCAGAGAATTTGCGTTGTGTAATACACTCGGTGCGGTGTGCCTGATTCATTTGATGTATCCATTTTAAACAAATCATTTCCATTGTCTCATGGCATTGCATAAACTGGATGCAGTGGATCAAATTGCAGGTGTATTTTTTTTAACCTTAATTAAGAGCTTAAGAACAAATTCTTATTTTCAATTACAGCCTAGGAGCAGTGGGTTAACTGCCTTGTTCAGGAACAGAACGACAGATTTTTACCTTGTCAGCTCGGGAATTCAATCTTGCAACCTTTCGGTTACTGGTTCAACGCTCTGACCACTAGGCGACCTGCCGCAACGGCCTTGATGAGGAATCAATACATTGTTGCCTTTTCACTTTGCGTATAGACTATAAAACAACAATTATAAATAAATAAACAGTACCTGACACTATGCATTGCGCTTATCATCATTTCAATGTTTCGATACTTGACAACTTCAAAGTTGTTGCACATTATGCAGTGTGTCGCAGCGTTTTCACTATGCATATAGACTAGGAAACACAAATATACACAGTTGTTGCACATTATGCAGTGTCTGTCTTGGTACCTTGACTTTTTCTAACTTTTTAACCGGACAGGAGCTTGTGAGCCAGTAGTTGTGGTCACTGGACTAACGTTAGTTGTGTTAGGGCTCCACCTGTCAGATTTGCTTGGAACATGAAGCACAGAATCCTGACCTACACATTGAGTAACAAAAAAAGTTACGTTTTATGATAGGGGATTAGTTTATTTTGTACCATATTGGTTGTAGCCACATCATTAAATCCCTATTTTTACATGTGTTGTTCTTTACCTTGAAGAATCTTCGTTCAATGCTGTCCCATGCCACAGAAATATTGAGGAAATTATTTGACTGTTTCTATTCCAAAGCGGTAGGGGGCATCTGTCAAGCAAATTGCGCCGAGCTTCACGCTGAAAGGGACAAGAGCAAGAGTGGAAGCGCTAGGTGAGTGTCACAACCAGTCCAGCAAAGTGTGACGGTTAATTTGTTTTCGTAAATAATTTAAAAGTTCTAATTACACATACATGTGTCAATACAACACATTTCACAAGGTGTCCTGCTAGTGGGATTTTTTTTCTACAAAGTAACGACTGTAGTTCAGGCACGAGGCTGCATGCTAACTGGAGGTCAAAGCTATCAAAATTACGGTTTCGGTTTTGTAACATGCAAAGTGAAACTACTATCTAGCTAGTCTTTTCACAGTTTCGATTATTGTCAAACATTTTTAGATATAGACTTAAAATAACACCAATTCCATCATCAGGTATGTAGGTCATATCATATTACTAGCTAGCTAACAACTGTCAAATGCTGTCGTGTCGAGCAGAGGACGCAACAGTACAGAGATTTTTAACCGGCATTGTTAGCTTGCCAGTGTTGTGACAGCCATATGTCATCATGTTAGCTAACTGCTAGCAATATTTGTAGGATGGACATGAACATGTGATCTTAGCTAGCTAAACAGGATTGAGGGTACATTTTTAAGAATTGATGTAATTTCTCAGCTAATGTCTAAGCCTATTTTCAATTAGGGTTTTCTGAATTTAAGTGGAATTCACACATTGTTCTTGTTGGATAAAGAGTACAGCACTTGTATAGCAGCTAAGCTATGTTGTTCACTTTCAACTGATGAAGTTTGGAGACTGTCATTTTGTTTTCCATCCCCCAGTCATCTAAGATGGTGTTGAAGGAGATTCCAACTGAAAGTATTTCCCAGCCCTTGGGCCGGAATGAAGTCTTTGGTTTACTCTTCCGACTGACCATATTTGGTGCAGTCACTTACTTCACCATAAAGTGGATGGTTGATGCCATTGATCCCACAAGGAAACAGAAAATGGAAGCACAGAAACAGGTGAAGTTTTCAATATACAGTAGCCAAGTTTGAAATGTTTGCTTCTGAGTGTTTTCTGTGGATATCTATCATGTTTGTTGGGACTGTATTGGAATGTACAAAGCTAGGTAGATGGCTATTGACAGGTGGGTTTTTTCAGGCAGAGAAACTCATGAAGCAGATCGGTGTGCAGAATGTCAAGCTCTCAGAGTATGAGATGAGCATTGCAGCACATCTGGTGGACCCGTTGACCATGCAGGTAAGAGAGCTGCTTCAATACACCATTGCTTGAACCCAACTGTTACAAGCATTGGTTTTTCCATTTATATTTTGAGGTTGGACATTAGCACATTCGGTGCATCGATTGGTGTCACCTCGTTAGTCTGTATGTGTTGAACCTGTGCTGGCATGGCTTCTCGTTAGTCAGAAGGCGTTTCATCTGCTGGTACAGGGGATATTTGAGAGCGGGTGCTCCAGTTACCTTGAGAGATGTGGAGGGTTAACACCTTTAGTTGGTGCTCCCGCTATGATTTCTAATAAACTATCCTTTATCTGTTCTTCCCTGGTAGTTTTGCTCCACCTTCAGGTTTGATTCCTGTCGAAGTTTGGGGTGGGTTTAATTTTGTTTGCCTCTTGGGCAAATTTAGTGGCCGCTCATGGTGGGTGTCTTTTAGGTCCCAGTTGTTGTTGTTAGTCAACTTTCAGTGGACAACATGACGAGTGTCTTTGAGAACCATTCCTAGAACCCCACCTGTTTTGTTTTGGTTGTCAGTAACTCTTTGTTAGTTCCCCCTTCTGTTTGAGTTACAATTTTAGGGCTCTTGCTGGGTAACAACATTCCAACAGAAACAAATAATGAAGGAAGCACTACCTTAAGTGTCTTAAGGTTGTTGGAACAGCGTCAATGTGCCTTGGAATAGATTCTACAAGTGTCTGGAATGCTATTGGAGGGATACGACACAATTCTTCCACAATAAATGACTTTTTTGTTAATGGTGGTGGAAAACACTGTCTGAGGCGCTGCTCCATAATCTCCCTTAAGTGTTTTAATTGGTTTGAGGTCTGTGACTGACGCACACACACCCTTTAAACCCCTGTGTGCCTTTGAGACTCCTCTTTCAAAGTCACTGAGATCTCTTCTAGCCATGGATGCCAGAATAATGGGCAACTGGGCATTTTTATACTTGACCCTATTAACTCAGGATCCACATCTACAGTGCATTTGGAAAGTATTCAGACCCCTTTCCCACATTGTTATATTACAGCTGTATTAAAAAATGGTACACCCCCCCCCCCTCCCCATAATGACAAAGCAAAACTGGGTTTTTAGAAGTTTCAGCAAATGTATTGAAGCAGCGATTACGTCCTCGAGTCTTCTTGGGTATGACGCTACAAGCTTGGCACACCTTTATTTGGGGAGTTTCTCCAATTCTTCTCTGCAGATGCTCTCAAGCTCTGTCATGTTGGATGGGAAGCGTCGCTGCACAGCTATTTTCAGGTATCTCCAGAGATGTTCAAGTCTGGGCTCTGGCTGGGCCACTCAAGGACATTGAGACTTGTCCCGAAGCCACTCCTGCATTGTCTTGGCTATGTGCTTAGGTTTGTTGTCCTGTTGGAAGGGGAACCTTCGCCCCAGTCTGAGGTCCTGAGTGCTCTGGAGCAGGTTTTCATCAAGGATCTCTCTGTACTTTGCTCCACTCATCTTTCCCTCGATCCTGACTAGTCTCCCAGTCCCTAACGCTGGAAAAGCATCCCCACAGCATGATGCTGCCACCACCGTGGGGATGGTGCCAGGTTTCCTCCAGACATGACGCTTGGCATTCAGGCCAAAGAGTTTAATCTTGGTTTCATCAGACCAGAGAATGTTTTTTATCATGGTCTGAGAGACTTCAGGTTCCTTTTGGCAAACTCCAAACGGGCAGTCATGTGCCTTTTACAGAGGAGTGGTTTCTGTCTGGTCACTCTACCATAAAGGCCTGATTGGTGTAGTGCTGCACAGATTGTTGTCCTTCTGGAAGGTTATCGCATCAGCACAGAGGAACTCTGGAGCTCTGTCAGAGTGCCCATTGGGTTCTTGGTCACCAAGGCCCTTCCCCGATTGCTCAGTTCGGCCGGGCATCCAGCTCTAGGAAGAGTCTTAGTGGTTCCAAACTTCCATTTAAGAATGATTGAGGCCTTGGGGACTTTCAATGCTGCAGAAATGTTTTGGTACCCTTCCCCAGAATCTGTGCCTCAACGCAATCCTGTCTCGGAGCTCTACAGACAACTCTTTGACCTCATGGCTTGGTTTTTGCTCTGACATGAATTGTGGGACCTGATATCGGCAGGTGTGTGCCTTTCCAAATCATGTTCAATCAGTTAAATGTACCACAGATGGACTCCAATCAAGTTGTAGGAACATCTCAAGGATGATCAATGGAAACAGGATGCCGCCTGAGCTCAATTTCAAGTCTCGTAGCAAAGGGTTTGAATACAATTTTTTTTATAAATTTGCTTTCATTTGTGTGTAGATTGATTAAAAAAAATGTAATCCATTTTAGAATAAGGCTGTAACGTAACAAAATGTGTAAAAAGTAAAAGGGTCTGAATACTTTCCAAATGCACTGTATGTGGAATCACCTGCTTTCAATATACTTCATCCCTCATTTACTCAAGTGCTTCCTTTTATTTTGGCAGTCACCTGTATGTCTGTTCCCCATAACTAACTGATGTGATGCTCCCTCTACAGATCACATGGAGTGATATTGCTGGCCTAGATGAAGTCATCACTGAGCTGAAAGACACTGTCATACTTCCCATCCAGATGAGACACCTGTTCAAGGGATCCAGACTGCTTCAGCCACCAAAAGGTGAGTCTCTTGTTTTCATACAAGATTTGCTTATTGAGACCGGTGCACAAGCCTAGATAGACACAATGCATATAAAGGTTCAACAGGACCGCCTTCAATCTTTAGCCACTCCTCTTACCCTTTCATTATGATAACAGGTGTGCTGCTGTATGGACCACCTGGCTGTGGGAAGACGCTGATCGCCAAAGCAACTGCCAAAGATGCTGGTTTCCGCTTCATCAACCTGCAGCCTTCCACCCTCACAGACAAGTGGTATGGAGAGTCCCAGAAACTGGCTTCTGCCGTCTTCTCTCTAGCCATTAAGCTCCAGCCTTCAATCATCTTCATAGATGAGATTGGTAAATGCTTATTTTACCATTATCTTTCACAGATGCCCTACAGTCCTTTAAATCTGGTTTGGGCACTTCAGCTAGGCCAGTTATGTTGTCATCATCCCCGGCTCCTGTCGATCCTGTAATGTTCTGTTACAGACTCTTTCCTGAGAAGCCGTTCCAGCTCTGACCACGAGGCCACAGCCATGATGAAGGCTCAGTTCATGAGCTTGTGGGATGGGCTTGAGACGGACTACAACTGCCAGGTGGGTCCATTATGATGGATAAGCAAAAAGGTGCGACAGGTCCACACTCCAAAAGATGTCGCGTAAAGCTTACTTCATTTTGTATTTGTTTTTATTATTTTCACTGCATCAGGGAGAGCGTACACAGACGTTTCAGTTTTGCAGCCTTTGTTGTTTTGGTAATTAAATACATTGATCATCATGTGACTCCTGTCTGGTTGAGATTCTCTCTCAACTGCCTCTCACCTTTTCCTCATGTAGGTCATCATTATGGGGGCCACTAACCGTCCACAGGATCTCGACTCCGCCATTCTGAGGAGAATGCCCACAAGATTTCACATAAATCAGCCTGTGAGTCTATTCACGAACTGTAAACGTTTATCGGTATATTCACAGTACTATGAACAGGGCTGTGACGGTCCTGGAATTTTGGATGATTGTAATTGGCCAGACAACGACCACTGGCTCCGTAATAACCGTTCAAATAGCAAAATCTGGTCTTGGCTGCATGTGCTACCATAGAAATAGAATGAATAGAACAGATGTCTCCATTCAAGTCAATAATGGCGTAGTAGGTGGACTGGCGGCCATTGCGAGTGTACTCATAGGAGCAAAGCAGGAAGTGTACCCATCAATATGTGCTGTAATTTGTTGATTCAATTCAATTGGCATGACAAAAAATACACTACATTGCATGAGCCACATCAGTTAACATCATTGAAATGAACATTCTATATTACCATGGGAATTATTGCGTCACAATACTAGGCAGCCATTGCGAGTGTACCCATGAGTAGGGCTGTGGCGGTCACACAATTTCGTCAGTTGGTGATGGTCAAGAAATTAACTGTCTGTCTCACGGTGATTGACCGTTAATTAACAAACACATTTAGCATCACCTGGCTTCCACACACAGCCTACAAGCCACTGATGCAGACCTTTTGGAACAGTTCCCTTTTTAAAAAGTCTAATAAATCCATGTAATATAGCCTACACCTTAAAAATAAATCCATTATTTATTTTAGACAAGTCTAAAGATATGATGTGAAGAAAATGAGGTCTTATTTCAGAAGAACAAAATAGCATACTCTTGTCTTGTTAGGTCCAGATCGGCTATGGCTCTGGGCTACACTAGTTCATTTAGCAGACAAGATTTGCTTCGAATTCTGTGGCATTATTTTATAGTATGTAGAATACAATTGAACAAGCTAAATAAAATGTTAAGGATATTTTCTCCAAACGTTTTGAGGGAGTGCGCACATGCGGCTATTCTGTGTTGAGCGGTTATCAAAGAAATGGGTATTCCTATATGTTTAATTTAGTTATTCATGTAACTTTAGTAGATCTACAAACATTGGGCAATATGTTTTGATTTTTAATACATTGTAAGGCTCTAATGACTAATGATTTGTAAAAAGTTGCTTAAAAGGCATGAGCTCTGCTTTGTTTTTTGTGCAGGCTGTGAACACTACATCAGTCACTCATTCACAATTTGACAAGCACATGATAATGCCTCGAATTTCACGGGCGGCATCCCGTTTGTGTGGCCGTAAAAATTAATGCCTTTTGAGGCCAGTGGCCGTTGTGCCCTTCTCCCTGAGTGCTGCGCGCTCCATCACGTGATTGGGTCTTTCTCACAGGCTACAAGTGAAGACCGACACATCGGGGACGCAACCAACAACATGTAGGCCTAACGAACAGCAAAAGCACTAGCCTATGTTAATCTACTATCCCCCATAGTACAGAAGTCGACCTATTCTGTACGAGAAATAAATATTCCAAACATAGTCTGGGACAGTTGTGGGATGCTATAGATCCCAAATTAATATAACCACTAGAAGAAGAAAAAAAGAAGAAAAAAAATGTTTTTACGCAATGTGGCTGATTCAACAGATCAGAAAGTTTAGCTTAATGTTGATAATCAATTTCTTCACATAAGCGCTGTAATGTGCACACTGCAGTAGGCTAGAAGCGCGAATGTTCCATTAGTGGAAAACACCATTATCAAAAGTGACCGCAAATGCGATTATGCATGTAATGGTTCTATAATAAAGGTGCATTTTTAAGGTGATTTTTATGGTATTTTTACGTCCGGTGAACAGGTCAGGATTCCATAGCCGCAGGCTGAATAGTTGAAACTGGAGCAGCAGCACGACCAGGTGGACTGGGGACAGCAAGGAGGCCAGTTAGTCCTGAGGCATGGGCTCCGGTCCTCCAGGAGGGGGGAGAGAGAATTAGAGGGAGCATACTTAAATTCACACAGGATACTGGATAAGACAGGATAATTACACCAGATTTAACAGACTGACCCTAGCCCCCCGAAACACAAACTATTGCAGCATAGATACTGGAGGCTGTGACGAGGGGTCGGAAGACACTATGGCCCCATCCGACGATACAGGGCAAACAGCCCCACACCACTAGAGGGATATCTATAAACCACCAACTTACTACCCTGAGACGAGGCTGAGTATAGCTCACAAAGATCTCTCCCATGGCACAAACCTATGGGTGTGCCACGCCGGACTGGAAGATCACGTCAGTGACTCAACCACTCAAGTGATGCACCGCTCTTAGGGACGGCATGGAAGAGCACCAGTAAGACAGTGACTCAGCCCCTGTAAAAGGGTCAGAGGCAGAGAATCCCAGTGGAGAGAAGGGGAGGCAAACCGCCCTGGCCGTTCACATTCGCACCCCTGGTCCAGACTACACTCAATCATAGAACCTACTGAAGAGATGAGTCTTCAATAAAGACAAAGGTTGAGACAGTGTCTGTGTCTCTCACATGGATAGGCAGACCATTTCATAAAAATGGAGCTCTATAGAAGAAAGCCCTGCCACCAGCTGTTTGCTTAGACATTTTAGGGACATGACCAAATCGGAGAGATGGGTAGGAGTAAAACCTTGAAATCAGCCCTAGCCTTAACAGGAAACTAGAGGCAAGCACTGGAGTAATATGATCACATCTTTTGGTTCTAGATTCTAGCAGCCGTGTTTAGCACTAACTGAAGTTTATTTAGTGCTTTTTCCGGGTAGCTAGAAAGTAGAGCATTGCAGTAGTGACAAAAGCATGGATTAGTTTTTCTGCATCATTTTTGGACAAAATGTTTCAGATTTTTGCAGTGTTACAAAGATGTATGCCAGTTTGGCTCTACACCCCTTGTTAAGCGGAGTAATGTGCTTAATTTTAAAAGTTATTTGGCTTTAGTTGTGATAGAAATCTGTTAAAATGTATAGGCCTATGGGCTAGGCTACATGAGGTGTGTGACTATGATTTGAAATGGTCACAAAAAAGGCATTGTTTCTATTGCTGGGAATAGTGATAATATATCATTCACAAGTGATAGGCTAATATTGTCACCCGTCAGAGTATTCTTGATTTAATCTTGTTTTTACATAAACTAAATAATATATGTGGTGGTAATACAGTCACCACAACAGCCCTACCCGTGAGTTTACCAGTTCGATTGCCATGGTTAGAGGTGCCAAGCCCATTCTATTCATCGTTTGCTACAACACCTTGCTTGTTTCAGCAAGGGACAACACAGTTTCATCATGTTGTTATCGCAGAAACGGACTCAACCGTACGAATGCCAGCTGTCCTGTCTTCAGTCAGCTGTTCGCCCTGGCCTCCCCAAAAATATATAGATATTTTGACGGTTATTGACTTTTCATGACTGTCTTCATCCATAACTGTCAGTAGCACGGTTATTTGGTAATTGAGCCAGCCCTAACTATGGTTATTTATGCAGTACTATATGAGATTACCTGAAATGTATTACATTCCTGCTAAAAGCTATTATTGTCTTGCAGAATCGCATGCAGAGGGAAGAAATCTTGAAACTCATATTGAAAAATGAAAATGTAAGTTTTACATGGTAATTAAATTACACAATTACACATTTGTCTTGTGTTTCCACTAAACTTCCCCATGCATTTCCCAGGTGGATCCCGCTGTTGACTTTGTTGACATGGCGAAGGAGACTGACGGATTCTCAGGAAGTGATCTCCGAGAGATGTGTCGGGATGCTGCTCTGTTATGCGTGCGGGATTTTGTCCATAACCCCCATGCCGATGAAAGGTACCACACCCCTCTGATTGGACATATAAATACGCACTTCTTGAGACCTATCTTGATCTCCCAATACCAATGTCTTTACATTGGCTTTTCATATGAGCATTAGTAGTGATGAGTGATTTTACTACACTATTAAGAGTGCCTTCTGTAGTTACCAGCAAGATTTGTCTTTGTCTCCAGGATCCAGGATCAAATCCGGTCCATCAATCAGGACGACATGCAGACTGCCAGGCAGAAGATGAGGAAGTCGAAGTCGGCAGACGGACAGACGGTTCTGATTCATTCTACTCTGGATTGAGTCTTGACATGCAAAGGAGAACTATTAAGCGCCTGGATATGCTTTCCTTATTATTTTTTATGTATGTAGAGTACTTACTGGTGGAGAGAACATGAAGAGATATACATAAGTGTAATGTCTATCATAACATCACTTTGTAATGTCTTAGCTCATTTGCTATTTTAAGAACATTTAGTTCAATGCATTGACATGAAATATTTCTGTCAAAATTCTATTTGTTATGTGGAAGTTAGGTGTTACGTGATACTTATGTTGGCATTAGTGTCTTATGTATCTGGCCAACCAAGGTCTCACTGAAACTGGCTCTTGAGACTGCAAAATATGGGCACAGCCATGGATCCTTTCAGGTGTGATAGTACATAATTGCCTCCCTATTACTTATGACACACAGCAATATTGACTTAGCCTTGGGCTTTTATCTGAACATCACATGTTGCTTCTTTTGGTACTGTATGTTTTTTTTTTTTTATCTAGGAAAGCAGTTTATCGAACGAGTGTAACATCGGTAATAAAATTTGCCACTTATAGTTGGCACTGTCATTGTTCAACTATTAGCTAGTTGTACAATTGAGTGGTTCTCAGAATTATGAATTAGATCAGAAGTTATCATGCATGATAAAATATTTATCAGAACAATTCAACGCCTATTTGAAAGTGAATTATCACTGGATGTTGTGAAGAGAGCATGGTACCAGATGCAGACATGGCCTTTTTCAAACTTCAATATATCAGGAAACCTGCATTGTGCTTTTATGCCCTGGTCTTCAGCCCAGGGTTAATTTACAGTAGAATCTAATAACTGCTTGTGGTGATCGTCTTGTTATAGTTTCTGTTTATCCCTTGCGATGACCGGGATGCTTAAATGGTTGGTTGATTATTTCTACATGACAAACTTCCCGTATCTACCACGTGTGATTGCCAATTCAGTTGACTTGAATGACAAGTTTTCTATGGACATTTTTTTTTTTTTTTTTTGGGGGGGGGAATTGGTGGAAACTTTGGTTTAGGTAAAATGCTTGCTTTGCTTTTTATATTGACTAATTTTTAGAATTTGTTTTACCCTGAATTCTGGTGTCTGCTAAAATAAATTACACCAATATTGTTCATTGTCATAATCATTTATTTGCTTGAAACTTCCTGAAAAGTAATGATATAAAAAAGGCTAGATGCAGTATAAGAACATTTAGAAATTAGGTACCATGGCATCACTTGATAAATATAGTTTTCATTACACAGGGATAGTTAAAACCCCTTCCACTCATATCACACTCTTGGTCACTCAACTACAGAATTAGTCTTCTCACAGCTTCTAAAACATACATTTTAAGTTACTAGCTTGGAAGTACAGATGCAGTAAAGACAGGTAACAAAAGTGATCTGTTAAAACATTCATATTGATTTCTTCACAACTCTGACTTCCATCTCTTTTTTACACCGCTTACAGATTTATTTTGACCCTCACATCAAACTAGATAATTTCCAGTTTATATGATATTCAATTTTGTAAAAAAAAAAAGGCTCAGGCATGTATTTCATTAATGCCTAGATGTCTACAGTACTTGATTTAAAATGAAAATATAAAATAGAGAAGCTTAAAAGTAAGGTGTGCGTGTGTTCATTCGTCCTTCTGCAGGGAGCTGTAGTACTCTGCGAGGACCTTCCAGGCCTTATTGGCCATGAAACCATCTGGAGGGTTCTCTCCGCTACGTGCCATCCTCCTCATCTTGGTCCCAGATATGAACTCAAATTCCTGGTGTCTGGAAAGGAAGGTAAGACAAAGTGAGTGAAGCAGCTTGATTCAATCTCTCAGTTACTTTTTGACATTGTAGGAAAGGTTTTCCGGAGCCCTAGTTATTGCTTACAACTAGAGCCCAGAGATTTTCCTGGTCAGGCCACATAGCCCGGAAAAACGTATGAGCCAAAATATTAGCTGTCAATGTACCTCTCCTTATCGTAGAAGTCCATAGATCTTTTAGTCTTGTTGTAGGCAGCCACTCTGAAGGGGATGATCTCTACAGAGGGGAGACCAGGGGCCATGGTGAGGACCTTGGCCCCGTGGGTGGGCTCATACAGGCTCTGCTTGGTCTCGGGGTGAGGCATGCCCGCAGGGTCACGACCAACGATGTAGAAGTTGGCACCAGCTATCATTCGTGCCCGGCAGTGCCACTGTACCTAACGGGTGGAAAAACAAACACCTGTCTAGTGACTACAGATATGATCTGATTCTACTGAATAAAACAATGCTTAGAAATACTAAATATTTTATACAGAGATTAGTGTCCAGCAGTGGCAACCTGTCATTCAGGGCAGTTGGGGCAATATATAATAATAATATACAGTACCAGTCAAAAGTTTGGACACACCTACTCATTCAAGATTTGTTCTTTATTTTTTACTATTTTCTACATTGTAGAATAATAGTGAAGACATCAAAACTATGAAATAATACATAAGGAATCGTGTAGTAACTAAAAAAAGTTATTCAAAGTAGCCACCCTTTGTCTTGTCAGCTTTGCACACTCTTGGGATTCTCTCAACCAGCTTCATGAGTCACGTGCGTTTTGAGGCAAGAAACACTGAAGCATGTATGAGAGCATCAGCTGTTCCGGACGACTGTGTGATCACGCTCTCCGTAGCCGACGTGAGTATGATCTTTAAACAGGTCAAAATTCACAAGGCTGCAGGGCAAGACGGATTACCAGGACGTGTACTCCGAGAATGCGCTGACTAACTGGCAAGTGTCGTCACTGGCATTTTCAACCTGACCTTGGCCCGAGTCTGTAATACCTACATGTTTCAAGCAGACCACCATAGTCCCTGTGCCCAAGAACACCAAGGTAACCTACCTAAATGACTACCAACCCATATCACTCAGGTCTGTAGCCATGAAGTGCTTTGAATGGCTGGTCATAGCTCACATCAACACCATCATCCCATAAACCCTAGACCCACTCCAATTTCCATACCGCCCCAACGGATCCACAGATGACGCAATCTCTACTGCACTTCACACTTCCCTTTCCCACCTGGACAAAGGGAACACCAACATCAGACTGCTGTTCATTGACTACGGCTCAGTGTTCAACATCATATTGCCCTCAAAGCTCATCACTAAGCTAAGGACTGGGACTAAACACCTCCCTCTGCAACTGGATCCTGGACTTCCTGATGGGCCGCCCCCAGGTGGTGAGGGTAGGTAGCAACACATCTGCCACGCTGATCCTCAACACGGAGCCCCTCAGGGGTGCGTGCTTAGTCCCTTCCTGTACTCATTGTTGACCATGACTGCTTGGTCAAGGACGACTCCAACACCATAATTACGTTTGCCAACGACACAAAGGTAGTAAGCCTGATCACTGACAACAATGAGACAGCCTGTAGGGAGGAAGTCAGAGACCTTGCAGAGGGGTTGGTAATCTTCTCTAGGTGCGTAGTGACTGGCTCAGTGTTCTGTTATTCATTGGGACACTATGTTGTCGCAAAATCTTCGGGGAGAGATAGAAAGTTCAAGCCCCCTTGGGTGCTGCCATAGATTTACATTAGAAGTGCCCATCCAAGAAGGCTCAAGGTCATTGATCACAGATAAAATTACGTCAAATCCCTTGACATCTACCATAGCTTAGCTAGCAAACTAGACAACAAGTCATCATCAGGAATCATGTTGACAAATCCTTTTCAATCCTTGTCATATGAAGAGAAATAAAACATAGGTGCTCATTGGACATAAACATTACACAACAAGTTGGAAATTGCAAATTTATCCATGAGTTGTTTGGAAAGAATCCATGGATAGCTGCAAGCGTTGCAAAGCAATCACTATGTTGCTTCCCCTGCCTGCTATTCGGCGGAGAGGGTGTGTGGTCCAAGTCTGCGTTTAAGAGACTCTTTTCCAAGCTTTAAAGGATAAACATAAAAGTTTGAATACATTGGCCATGCTGTCAAGCCAGCATGAATTCTGCCACATTCAAAACAACTGGAACTCGGAACTGGGAAATCTCAGACTTCAGTGAGTTCAAGACAACTGGGAACTCTGGGGGGGAAACGATGAGCTCTGACTGGGAAAATAAGTTTTGAACGATCATCCAGCTTGGAATTTCAAGTTTGGAACTCAGGCCTTTTTCTAGAGCTACGACCTGAAGATCACTGACGTTATTATTCAACCTTGTTTTTTCTGAGTTCCCAGTTGTCTTGAAAGCACCATAAATCCAGAGAATGCCAGACATTGATGATAAAGTTCCAGGACAAAACTTGAAGGACCGCCGCACCACCTTCCTGTTCAAGTGAGCAAAGCACAACGTTGAGTCCAAAATAAATAAATAAATAAAGATTCACATTATAAAACCGCCACTTGTATCCAGTTAGATTTCACTTACACTGTTTGAACTATCTAAGATGTAGAGACCAAGGGGAAACCATAGCCCTACCTCAGTGGGTCCAGCATACATCATGGGAGAGGGGAATATGGCCACGATGGTGCTGGCTGGGTCCAGTACCCCCTCCTCCAGTACGGCAGCATGCTGTTTTATTCGCCAGTCCAGAGGCACGTCATCATCTTTGGTCCAGCCTCCCAGCGGGTGGAGCAGCAGGACAGGGTTCTTGTAGCCTCGCTCCAGCAGCCGCCGCTTCGTGTCTTGCATCAGGAGGGCGTGGCCGTTGTGGACGGGGTTGCGAAGCTGGAAGGCGAAGACGGCATCTGGGGGAACGCAAAAAAGGAGGTTCCTTAAGTTTTCTTCATCATCACTGTGTTTTTTCAGCGTTTGCTTTAAGTAGACATTAGCATACACAATGCAGCACTAAGAGACACAGCAGACAGGAAGTGTGAATTAAACAGAATATAATAAGCTATTCACCTGCTTTCATTTCCTTGAACTTTTGCTTCAGTTCTCTTGGAGTGAAGCGGTATTGGTCCAGACCATCATTCCATTTGATTTGCTCTAGCACCTCCAAATCTCCACCAACCAGCCAATCACCACCCTCCATAACCATCTGTGAGATTATATATATATTTTTTACATTTCTGATTTCTCATTGAAGTATGTTCTGTTGACAAGCAAGTTCATGATATTAACAGGGACAGTTCTAAAAGGCAATTCCAACCTTGATGTAAGGATGCTGAGGACATGTGGTTCCCCACTGCCTGGCACAACGCTCTTCCTTCCGATGTTCATAAAACTCAGGGTTGCGGAGAATTGCCACTCTGCAACCTTTGAACTCAAGGGCGAATGCTGCGCAGCCGTCCAGCTTCTCTTTGCTCTCTTTGGAAACGGGCAGGACGATCGGCACAGAGAGGTTGATGTTTCCACCTGCCAACCACATGTCATTCTATGTCACTGACAGAAAAGTCAACAGACCTCTGTTGGCTCATTGTGAGCACTATTGACTTTATGTGAGGTAGGTGTTGTTACATGTGCATAACATGTCAATAGCACATGATATTACAGACAAACATGGGCCCTATTAAGAACAATCCATTCAATTGATATGAGCATACGCTACATTAAAGTGTGTCGTCTATGAAGTTATAAAATACCAGTATTACCATCCAGAAGAGTGTTGAAGTGCAGAACCTGCAGGAACTCCCTCTCCCTCATGAAGCCCTTGAGGGGGCTGGCCCAGCCCTCCGCCAGCACCTGCACCCACTGGAGGTCCAGCTACAGGAAATACAGAACAAAACGTCAGTAGGGTGTGGTCCCATCAGGTGATACCACTCAACATAAAGGGTCAGATTGTGTGTGTCAAACTCCAAAATGTGCATATAAGAATGATTTGTTACCTTGGTGATGCTGACGGTAGGCAGTGTCTTGGCGTCGCTCAGTGCCAAGTCCAGCTTGTTCTCTGGCACAAAGAGCTCAGTCACTTCCTCTGTCACACCAGTGGGTACAATATTCTACAAAACAAAAGGATCACTGTGATAGCACATTAACAAGTTAATTTCAAATGACTAGAACATAGTCCTCACAGTAGAGATACAATGATGAATACACCACAGACAGGCGAGGCCCAGCGAGGTCTCAGGGACCATAGATAGACTCACCTGTTCCTTAAGCAGCTCGACCACCTGCTGGATGCACTCAGTAGCTGAGATCTCTCCAGTCTTCAGCACAAGATCAGGTGACTCAGGCTTCTCAAAAGGCGAATCAATGCCTGTAAAGCCTAAGGGTAGGGGGTCAGGAAACCTGTTAAGGACTTTGTCAATAATTTACACTATTTTAGTGCGGAGTCAATATAGTGCCACTCTGCAATACACATCCCTCTAGTGGTGTGGGGGCTGTGCTTTGGCAAAGTGGGTGGGGTTATATCCTTCCTGTTTTGCCCTGTCCGGGGGTGTCCTCGGATGGGGCCACAGTGTCTCCTGACCCCTCCTGTCTCAGCCTCCAGTATTTATACTGCAGTAGTTTATGTGTCGGGGGGCTAGGGTCAGTTTGTTATATCTGGAGTACTTCTCCTGTCCTATTCGGTGACCTGTGTGAATTTAAGTGTGCTCTCTCTAATTCTCTCTTTCTTTCTCTTTCTCGGAGGACCTGAGCCCTAGGACCATGCCTCAGGACTACCTGACATGATAGCTCCTTGCTGTCCCCAGTCCACCTGGCCGTGCTGCTGCTCCAGTTTCAACTGTTCTGCCTTATTATTATTGGACCATGCTTGTCATTTATGAACATTTGAACATCTTGGCCATGTTCTGTTATAAATCTCCAACCGGCACAGCCAGAAGAGGACTGGCCACCCCACATAGCCTGGTTCCTCTCTAGGTTTCTTTCTAGGTTTTGGCCTTTCTAGAGAGTTTTTCCTAGCCACAGTGCTTCTACACCTGCATTGCTTGCTGTTTGGGGTTTTAGGCTGGTTTTCTGTACAGCACTTTGAGATATCAGCTGATGTACGAAGGGCTATATAAATAAATTAGATTTGATTTGAGTGCTTTGGCTGTACATTATATAACCCCACTCTTTTTGCTTGTTCAACAGCATGTTAAGTAGTAGACTTTGAAGCCATGTGATATAAACTTGTAAATGTAGCTGTGTGTAATGTACTGGAACAGAGAACTGGAACGCTGGAGGGCAGAGTCAGTCTGATCAGTACCTTTAATCTCTCCAGCACGGGCCTTCTTGTAGAGGCCTTTGACATCCCTGCTCTCACACACCTCCAGGGGAGCGTCGACGAACACCTCAAAGAACGGCAGCCCAGATTGTACATGGATCTTTTTGGCTTCTTGCCGGTCCTATGCACAGGAGAAAGAGACTGGGGTAGCAAAAATCAACATGTTTGCCATCTTGATTTTACTTCCATAACAAAAAGAGGTTCTCAAAACCAAATACCAATGGAAGTGAATGCAATCAGACACAGTATAGCAGCTATACAGGCAAGAGCTCGGATCAATCACAATGAATGACAGTGATGCTCCTTTGACAATTTTCCAATTGATTATTTTATATCAAGTAGAATTTGAACAGTGTATTTTTAACTGTCACTCACTCACCTTAGTGAATGGAGAAATGAAGCTGGTGATGCAGACCAATCCTGCGTCTGCAAACAGCTTGGCCACCTCAGCGATGCGCCTGATATTCTCCTCCCTGTCCACTGAGGTGAAGCCAAGGTTCCTGTTCAGCCCTTGTCTGATGTTATCCCCATCCAGGGAGTAGCAGGGAATACCATGGAACACCAAGTACTCCTCCAGGGCAAAGCCGACGGTCGTCTTTCCGGCACCTGACAAACCTTTAGTACACAGTGACAGTATACAATACATCCATTATCCAACATGGCTTACGTGAAACTCTGGTCTAGTATTGGAGAGATAAAGAGAGAGGGCATTTGCTTACCAGTGAGCCAGACCGTGCAACCTCTGAAGCCCTCTCTGGTGCCCACCACTTGGCCTCGTTTGGACCGGCTCACATGGTGAGCCTGGTACACGACATTAGTGGCCCTCTGAAGGTCCTGAAACCACAGAGAGACTGCACCATTGCACATCTGCACATTCCTGATCGAGCTATTAGCACAGGACAAAGAAATACTGCCTTAGGTGTTTGCAACTGAACACAGTATTTTAGTCAGCTGAGAAACACTGAACTGTGCTGTAATTTGTAGTGATAGCTTGATAATGAGTGCCTTAAGTCCTCTGCAAGACATGTATTCTTTCCCATTTATTTGAATGCCAAGCAGAACAATCTGTCTGAAAGCCATTCCTCTCAGTTTACAGCTCATCGGGTCATCGTTAGAAGTAAAACCGCAGGGCTGTTCAATTCCGTTCCTGGAGAGTCTAAACACTTCTGGTTTTGGTTTCTACCTGGTAGTTAATTGCACTCACCTGGTGTCCTGGGTCTGAACCAATCCCTGATTAGAAGGAGAGGATGAAAACCAGAAGTGTTTTAGCTCTCCAGGACTGACATTGAAGAGCCCTGTGTAAAAGGGATTTGACTACTGATCAGGCACATACAGACATTAGAAAGATATAGACCCTAACCCAGGGAAGCTTTAATTGTACAGATTATCTAGATACAACAAGGTATACTCATGTCACTCTAGCCTCTTCTAATAAGTCCTTGTCCAGCCTGCCTAATTGCATCTTTGTGGCTTCCCATACTGTGTGGTGTGTAGGCGGACCAGGTTGGTGGGGGCTGCAGAGGGACAGGGGGAAACAAACAGGCCTATTCATTCATACAGTCCTGCAGTGTGGCAGTCAGGCCCAATGCTCGCTAGCTGGAACCCCTCAAAGGCCAGGCTGTGCCTCTCCCAGGCCTGCCCAGACACGTGATATCTGAGCTTCATTCATTAGTGACTCTCATAGTGGCTCACTGTTACTGTAGCCTCGCTCCAGCAGACATAACTCCTCAATGAGCCCTTGTTGTTAGGGACATGGATAAACTTAATTAAAACCATTCCATCTGGAACAACTTGGTTCACTGTTTAGAGAGGCCATAAGACAGATCCAAATGTATAGCCTAGATACCATCACTAAATATGTCACAAGCCTTAATAACATCTCAGCTATTTGAAATAGGGAAGCACATCATACACTATCATATAGTATGACTTACAATACATTCTATACAATAAACGACCTGTTATTATACAATATCTGTAGGCTATAAAATGCAAATACTGTATATAACATCGGTGGAATATTATATAATGTGGTCGTATAATCTACCTATTGTTATAACTCGAAAAGGAATTTATTAGCCAAGAATCAGTTTTGCATTGCAGTGCTTTCCCGAGAAGTGGTCGGTCAATCCACAGGTCTACTGAACCCCCAACGCTGATTTGTGGCTGAAACTGACTGAGTCACTTTCTTGTGTAGACCACTAACTAAAAACAGGTAAGAATGATTCTATGCTATATTTTTCTATACACAGCTGGTGAAAAGGGGGAAGGAAGGTAATTGTGTTTAACATAGAACATTCCTACAGAACTTTCAGTTTAGAAATAATGCTAGCTATAGAATAACTTTCGACTCTGCTCCAATGTATCTCTTTCGGTGCTCAACATACGAAGCCTACATGTTTAGATAGAAAAAAGTTATCCAATTTGATACACTGTCTGCCCCCCACCCAACAAGCACAGATCCGAATGAAATAAGTAACGTAACATTTCAAAAGTCAAACAAAATGACATAGCCTACCTTTCTTTGTTTTTTAATCCCAGACATCGCCGCTTCTTCTGCAACGTTTTAGTTTGGTGACCTAATAATTTATGTTGGTAATGATTAAAATATATTCCCTTCTAAAAAAACGAGTTTGTGTGATTTATCGGAAATAAATCTGACGGGAGACGTTCAATGAAGATTTCTAATCCGACACGTAGCATATTCATAGCCCTGCCTTTTTCGTACCCACTCAATTTCACAGAACGTCAGAGCCACGACATTACACTGGGTTGAGCTAAAGAAACTGCAAAACCATGAAATCGGAGAAAGCATTAATGGCATTTGAAGATTTATAATTGTATTTTCATTTACAAATAATCACTGTTTGTCATGGAACATTTGAACGTTAGTAGACAATTTACTGATTTTGAAATTGGTTGCTAAATTTGTATTTGATGCAGAATAAAACATGTCAAAAGAAAACAAAAGAAAAACTCAAGGCATTTACTTTCATCTTAAATATTTCAACGCAAATCATATGACAATGTAGAAAATAAGTAAAATAACTCCGGTAAAGTAACCCCTAATTTAAAAACGTATTGTTCACAAAGCAGTCCCAATAATGTTTGAAACAAAAAAAGGGCAATTTTGGAATAAATGTTTCAAAAAATGAGTATAAATATAAATCAGCCCACACAAATACTCATATTATTGAGCAAAAAAAACAACATTGCAAAGGGTCATTTTCAGCAAGGAAACCCAACCCAATGCATATACAGTGAGCTTCAACAGTATTGGGACAGTAATCAAGGTTTCCATCCAATTGACGACAGATGAGAATATTCTAAAATCCACATAAAAACAAAAAAGCGCCTTTTCCCTCCAGTTGTGTTTATCAAATTGACTTGTTACATATAAATGGCTGTGCGTGATGACGTAGTGCACATAAAATACATTTTGCGTTAAATTGCCACGTAACAAATAAAAAAAAATACGTTAAATGGGTTACCGTCGCATTTTCAACTCTACTGGTGGTTCTTACCAAAACAATGCGAGTGTACCCAGTATTGGAACGTGCTTCACGGTGTTGGCTAGAACGCACTATAGCACACATGTTGAGAGTACTATTATTAACAAAATAGATCATTTTGTATTTGTCAAACAACAGTAAAGAATAGATTATGTCACCAGAATAAGACCCTCGACATTTATTGGAAAGGTGCATCAAGCTCATCGCCTTGCATTTTCGTCACCCAGTGAAGTCCATAATGTATTCATCTGTAGCCTAATAAACTGCATGCTTTACCGTAGTCTTAGTGGGAGGACCACACAACGTCGTCGCGTGACTCCCAAATTATCTTCGATATGGTTATTATATCAATATTTGCGCATAAAAGGGTTTCCACCGACTTTTCTCGTATAAAGAATTTTACCGGCACAAAAATATCCCACCTTGTCTAGGGTATTTTGTTTGGTCGACATTTGTTAAGTTTACCTAAACATGCTGTCTCCATCAGGCCTGTCATTACATGTTTTATCCGACATGTACTTTACTTGCATAAAAAGGTTGGATGGAAACCTGGTTAGTGACACGTTTTGATACAATAAGTGAGGTTAAAGTGGAGACTGTCATTTTTAATTTTCAGGGTATTTTTTCATCCATATCTGGTGAACCATTTAGAAATTACAGCACTTACATTTTTATTAAATTTTTAAAACTTAGTCCCCCCCCATTTTAGGAGACCAAAAGTATTAGCACAAATTCACTTATGCATATTAAAGTAGTCAAAAGGTTTAGTATTTGGTCTCATATTCCAAGCATGCAATGATCAAATCAAATTTTATTGGTCACATACACATGGTTAGCAGATGTTATTGCAAGTGTAGCAAATTGCTTGTGCAATAATTACATCAAGCTTGTGACTCTACAAACCTGTTGAATGCATTTTCTGTTTGGTTGTGTTTCAGATTATTTTGTGCCCAATAGAAATGAATGTTACATTTGGAATTGTTTGAATTTGGAGACACTTATTGTAAATAATAGAATATGTTTGTAAACACTTCCACATGAATGTGGATGCTACCATGACAATGGATAGTCCTGAATGAATCTTGAAAAACAATGAGTGAGACAGAAGCACAAATATCATACCCAAGACATGCTAACCCCCCCATTACAATAAAACAGGGGAGGTTATCATTTGTAGAAGTGTTTATGAACAATTTCTAAAATGGTTCACCTGATATGGATGAAAATACCCTAATTAAAATCTGACAGTCCACACAAACCTCAGTCATTGAATCACTTCAAGTCCAAACCCCCCCCCAAAAGTGCTGTAATTTCTAAACACTTCACCTGATATGGATGAAAATACTGTCAAATTAAAGCTAACAGTCTACACTTTTAACCTCAATCATTGTATGAGTTAAAATCCAAAGTGCTGGAGAACAGAGACAAAACAACAAAAATGTCAATGTCCTAATACTTAAATAGCTCACTGTATCCAGTGGCAGACATACCATTTTACAAGGTGTTTCTTTCTGCTTTTGGAAAATGCATACTGCAAACAAAGGCAGTATGCATAAAAAAATATGTTATAATATAAATCAATACAAAATCGTGAAATTACATAAATATAAAGCTCCCACGCCTCTAAAAAGAGTGCTCAATGAAGACCCTGGATTCTGACCCTGGAAAAGAAAGCAATCATAACTCATATGCTAAAGTCAGGTAGCCTAGTGGTCAGAGCGTTGGACTAGTAACTGAAAGGTTGGAAGATCGAATCCCCGAGCTGACAAGGTAAAAATCTGTTGTTCTGCCCCTGAACAAGGCAGTTCCTAGACAGTCATTGAAAGTAAGAATTTGTTCTTAACTGACTTGCCTTGTTAAATAAAAGGTAAAGGGAAAAAAAGTAACACCTAAAACAAAGTGTGTACCTGTAAACTCTATCTGTGAAACCTGTATATCTGTAAAACCTCTGACTTGAATTACTTCAAAAAAGCTAGACCATTAATAAAGAAACTGCTTTGGCCAAAACCCCTCTCTTGCATGACACAGACATTTGAAATCCTCCGAGCCCTTTACGTTCATATGCCCCAAGCTCACAACTCAGGAGCTGGGTCGGGGCAGCTCGCACTCTTTTTCAAAATTGCAGCCGTGCAGCAGCTCTCTGTAGGTCTCTCTGACCGTATCGTAGAGTGGAGCCTGGTGCATTATGTTGGGGAAGTTCTGAGGTGTCTCGTTGAGGAGGAACTGTAGCCGGAGTCCTTCGCTGCAGTCATATAGCACAAAGAGCAGGTTGGCTGCATAAGGCACAATGCGGCTGGTACGGAAGGTGCGGCCATTTTGCACGTCAAAGTTGTCAGCAGTCAGGGCCGTCTCGTCTCTGAAGAAGCCCATGAGGGCCAACAGGGGCAGGAGGGTCTCGGCATGACCCACCTGGATGGTCACAGCCTCAGATACATGCCCAAACCTGAACGAAAAAAATGGACAATCCACAGTTCAAAAATCATGGTGATAACCAGCCACACGGGCTCCCAAGTAGCGCAGGGGTCTAAGGCACTACGTCTCAGTGCAAGAGGTGACACTACAGTCCCTGGTTTGAATCCAGGCTGAATCACATCCGGCCTCGATTGGCGCACAATTGGCCCAGCGTTGTCCGGATTTGGCCATCATTGTAAATGAGAATTTGTTCATAACTGACTTGCCTAGTTAAATAAAAAAGTACTAAGGGAAGTGATGTGAAATGCATCAGAGGGAGAAACAATCTATTCAATGACATTCCCCATTGAAAACAGGAGTAACACAATCCATGGGAGAGGAAGTGTTGTATATACTCTCAGGGTCCCAATAGTTTTTCAACAACAAGCAAGGGGACTGTCTTCAGAAAGTATTCACACCTCTAGTTTTTCCACGTTGTGTTAAGACTGAATTTAAAATGGATTACATTGAGATTGTGTCACTGACCTACACACAATACCCCATAATGTAAAAGTGGAATTCCAACACAATGTCACGGAGTACCACTTCCTATTTTAAAGCATGGTGGTGGCTGCATCATGTAATGGGTATTCTTGTCATCGGTGAGGACTAAGGAGTTTTTTTTGGAATAAAAATAAATGGAATAGAGCTAAGCACAGGCAAAATCCTAGAGAAATCCTGGTTCAGTCAGCTTTCCAACAGAAACGGGAAAACAAATTCAACTTTCAGCTTAACAATAACCTAAAACAAGGCCAAATATACAGTCATGGCCAAAAGTTGAGAGAATGACACAAATGTGAATTTTCAAAGTCTGCTGCCTCAGTTTGTATGATGGAAATTTGCATATACTCCAGAATGTTATGAAGAGTGATCAGATGAATTGCAATGAATTGCAAAGTCTCTATTTGCCATGCAAATGAACTGAATCCCCCAAAAACATTTACACTGCATTTCAGCCCTGCCACAAAAGGACCAGCTGACATGTCAGGGATTCTCTCGTTAACACAGGTGTGAGTGTTGACGAGGACAAGGCTGGAGATCACTCTGTCATGCTGATGGAGTTCCAATAACAGGCTGGAAGCTTCAAAAGGAGGGTGGTGCTTGGAATCATTGTTCTTTCTCTGTCAACCATGGTTAACTGCAAGGAAACACGTGCCGTCATCATTGCTTTGCACAAAAAGGGCTTCACAGGCAAGGATATTGCTGCCAGTAAGATTGCACCTAAAACAACCATTTATCAGATCATCAATAACTTCAAGGAGAGTGGATCAATAGTTGTGAAGAAGGCTTCACGGCGCCCAAGAAAGTCCAGCAAGTTCCAGGATAGTCTCCTAAAGTTGATTCAGCTGCGGGATCGGTGCACCACTAATACAGAGCTTGCTCAGGAATGGCAGCAGTGAGGCGAAGACTTTTGGAGGATGCTTGGTGTCAAGAAGGGCAGCAAAGAAGCCACTTCTCTTCAGGAAAAACATCAGGGACAGACTGATATTCTGCAAAATGTACAGGGATTGGACTGCTGAGGACTGGGGTAAAGTCATGTTCTCTGATTAATCCCCTTTCTGATTGTTTGGGGCATCCGGAAAAAAGCTTGTCCGGAGAAGACCAGGTGAGCGCTACCACCAGTCCTGTGTCATGCCAACAGTAAAGCATCCGGAGACCATTCATAGGTAGGGTTGCTTCTCAGCCAAGGGAGTGGGCTCACTTATAATTTTGCCTCAGAACACATCCATGAATAAAGAATGGTACGAACACCTCCTCTGAGAGCAACTTCTCCCAACCATCCAGAAACAGTTTGGTGACAAACAATGCCTTTTCCAGCATGATGGAGCACCTTGCCATAAGGCAAAAGTGATAACTAAGTGGCTCAGGGAACAAAACATCAACATTTTGGGTCCATGGCAAGGAAACTCCCCAGACCTTAATCCCATTGTGAACTTGTGGTCAATCCCCAAGAGGCGGGTGGACAAACAAAAACCCACAAATTCTGACACACTCAAAGCATTGATTATGCAAGAATGGGCTTCCATCAGTCAGGATGTGGCCCAGAAGTTAATTGAAAGCATGCCAGGGCGGATTGCAGAGGTCTTGAAAAAGAAGGGTCAACACTGCAAATATAGACTCTGCATCAACTTCATGTAATTGTCAATAAAAGCCTTTGACACTTGTGAAATGCTTGTAATTATACTTCAGTATTCCATAGTAACATCTGACAAATATATCTAGACACTGAAGCAGCAAACTTTGTGAAAATTAATGTTTGTGTCATTCTCAACACTTTTGGCCACGACTGTACACTGGAATTGCTTACCAAGACAACATTGAATGTTCCTGTGTGGCCAAGTTACAGTTTTGACTTAAAATTGGCTTTAAAAATGTATGGCAAGACTGTCTTGCAATGATCAACAACCAACTTGAGAGCTTGAAGAATTTTATAATGTGCACATTTTGTACAATCCAGGTGAGCAAAGCTCTTAGACTTATCCAGAAATACACACCACTGTAATCACTGGCAAAGGTGATTCTAACATGTATTGACTCAGGGGGTTGAATAGTTATGTAACCATGATATAGATATATACATTTATTATTATATTTTTTTACAAACGTTTGAATTTTTCTTCCTCTTTGACAGAGTACTTTGTGTAGACCATTGACAATGAAATCCATTTGAATCCCACTTTGTAACAACAAAATGTGGAAAAGGTCAAGGGGTGTCAATACATTCTGAAGGCACTATAAGAACTTGTTTCCAAGTTATATGATTATGGTGGACAATAAAATTAATGTGGACTGTGGTTTAACTTTTACAACCAACTCACCTGATCTCACGAGCAGCCTGATCAAGACGATTGAACAAGTCATGAAAGAGATTGCAACTGGACTTGCGGTTGATATCATGACCATAGCCCCTCTTCCAGTACTGTTTCAGGTCATTTTTGTACTCCAGCACCTGAAAAGTTACAGGTGATTTCATTAATGAACATTTGATCTTTACGACGGAACTGGGTTCTTCATTGTTTGTGGCAGAGGCAATAGCTCTCCCATGATGTTGTGTACATACTTGGGCATCAGTCTCATCAAACAGGTTGCACCAGGCGGAGTTCAAAGATTTGATGGCAAACTCATATGAGCACAGGAAGAATGCAGCCTCCACCAGATCTGGTGACAAGAAAAGGGAGGATTAGTGAACAAATGTAACTGGCACAATAAGATAGTAAGTTTCAGCCGTAACATGATTAACTCCCTTCACTACACAAAGTGGCAAAGATTTGGAACCAAACAACCTGGTGTGATGCGATTGTATGGCACTTGCAGCTGGTCAGCCATCTTCATCTGCACTCTTTTCATTTCTGCTGAGGCCTTGAAGAGGTGGACCTCTTCCAGGGCAGTTTGGTTGTTCTCTACGTCTTCAACAAATTTCTGACACTGGTCAAAGAATCTCATCAACCCATCGTTGATTTTGTGGCTGGGTCCAACTTCTGCAACAAGACAGAAAGAGAATACATTAAGTCCAAACATTGTACATTGTCTCAGATCTCACCCCCAACAAATCCCTCTCAGTTGTAACAATAGCAATCAGTGTGAGAGTGAGTGACCGGTTCAGACATATCATTCAAGGAATACCAAAACGACAAAACTAGCTAGCTTTGCTGTACAAACAAACTCCCCTGTCACGTTCCAAAGGTTGAGCAGGCCCTCTTGAAATGCTACAATGCTGTCCACGCATCTGTGTTTAGAGCTAGTGATGAAACGGATACGGTGGGCTCTGAGGTTTTCCTCGGATATCAGAGATGGAAACAATGTTGCCAACCTGACAGCCAGATGCCTATGGTCATCTCGCCCCTTCTCCACAAGCTTTCCATCCATGTCGTCGGTGTACCACATTTCCCACTTGGTTTTGATATCCTTCAGCCATTTATCAGTATTCATTGCCTCGTTTAGAACAAGGTCGTAAAGCCGTTGCATCATTTTTATATTTTTGGTCGACGGATATCGTGTACCATGCCGAATAATGGCGGTCACATGAAAAGCCGTGCTATTGGTACATCCTGGTTTTAAAATGGATTTGTTTTTGTTTACCGAGAGAATGTCATTAATGAGATAACGGTTAACCTCCTCATATCTGCCTTTCGTTCCAAAATGATTTGCAATCGCAGGTATGTTTGAATTGACGTTAGCATTTGCAACGGAGCAGTATGAAAACCTGGTCAAAGCAAGACTAAATGTAATGAACAACAAACTTTGTTTAGATAACGCAGTTGTCATTTCGTCAAATTAGTTGAGGTAGGAACAATTGATTATTTAACGACTAAACTAAGTTAGCTAAGCTATTGCATAGCTTCCTGCTTTGTTGTTGTTGTTGTTTGTTTCGCTGCAAACTTTGAACACAAAAAACGGAGCTCCACCAGCAGGCCAACCGTAATATATCGCTGCGTTTTCGTGTGCTTACGAGGCCCACACTAAATCCACAATGTTGAACCAGATGTATCCATCTGAGGCATCCGCTTGGCGTTTGTACCCACCACCAAATATGGCGATGAGAGGAAGCCCAGTGGCCGGCATTGGGAGAAGACTCGTGCTTGGCTCTGCCTACCTCCTTGCTTGTCCTGCCCACGATGATTCATCTTGTCCCATTGGAAACAACAGGTCTCTGTTGAGTTATAAAAAAAATATTTGCTAAAACCCTGGATCAATGACCTTTTTAGAAATTGGACAGAAATCAATATTATTAAACAAAAGTTGTTTAGGGATGTAGGAAATAAAAACAATATTGAAAAAACAGCCCTGTGGTTTCAGCATCATTCTTTAAGAGTTTATGGCGTACAACTCAACCATATAGACCCTTTTCCAGTACATGACACACTGCCGTTATACACACGACTCTTGGCTGCAGTAAGAAAGCCATCGCCATCTGCGTCCATTCAACATAAATATAGTCTGTTTTTAGTACTTCTAAACAAAATACTGTTTTTTTTGTGGTTCTCATATACTTACAAGTATGTTTGGATTCTTGTTTGGACAGTCGCCAAGATTATATTTGGTTGTGATCTTTGCAAAATAACTATTTTGGATGCAGCGGTTGTTAGCTAGAATGCTTACGCTCGTTGAAATAGGCTGTAGCAAAAGCTAGCCAAAGAGCCATTTTACTGGTTGAGGTATGCAGTCGATTTGCGATGACGAACATTATATTGAGTAAGACATTCATACGAGCCTTAAAATACAATTATAATCCAAAAGTATTGTGAAATGCAATCACAAACAACATGTAATTATAGGCTTTTTTTGCTGGCGTTCTATAAGAACTCACTTATTCTGCCACCAACTTGCGTGCATCGCCCTGGTTTGGAAATGTTTGTAAACACAAAAAGGGGTCTATACCTTAGTGGATTGAATGTCATTGAGGTGATTACCCCCAGTCTTCAAATGATGTAGACAATGTAAAATACATTTACATAGAAAAACCCTAAATGTCCCTGGTCTGTCAGGAACGTAGAATAAAAATATATTTAATCTTACTCAGCAAGTTGGTCCCCCAGCTGGTTGAAATTTGAGAGAAAATATACACAGGAAATTATTATTAAACCAACTTCAAAACACAGGTCTACACACAGGCTGCTTTTAGACAGCCAGCCCAATTCTGATCTCTTTGTTTTTCATTAATTGGCCTTTTGACCAATCAGATCAGCCCCCAGAAAAGATGTTAATTGGTCAAAATACCAATTTTAAGAAAAAAGATCAGAATTGTGCAGCCTGTCTAAACACAGCCTATGTGTGTGGCAATCAATATGTGTTTTGCTCTTGCACATGAGCCATTCATAGTATACGATGTCTTGAAGGTTTTTACATGATTTTGCGCATGTGCCAGGTGATAGAAATTTCAACTTCAGTACTGGCGCTCTTAAAGGTCGGGTAAACAATACTTTCCTGTGGATATTTTTCTCTCAACTTTCGACCAGCTGAAGGACCAAAACTACAGAGAATCGGCAGAGTAAGTTAAAATATAATTGTATTCAACATTCCGGCTTGTAAATGACAATTTCCAGAATCAAACACTGTCATGTTCCAAACGGTGTATTTAGAAATTCACCATCTGTTCCACAGGCAAGATTACCCGCTATGGCCCCCAATTTAAATTCAGCAGTGGGCAGATTTTTCCTTGGGTGAATGTTCGGGGTTCGGAACATAGTTATACATCATTCGTACACTGCAAATTGACCGCAAGAATATCAAACGGATATAGTTTGGCAAAAACAGAATAATTTCAAACCTTGATTACAGTGGGATACGCTCACATATGCCTCTCTATTTATGCGTGGGAATACTTGAGAAAATATTTCCTAACTTAATATCACTTTGAACTGATTACCTGGTGATTTTTACAGTCGTTTATGTCCAACAACGAACATTATTTAAAATGTATTTTTTTTGTTGCTCCCCGCCATATGGTTTCTATCAGGACAATACCGCTTCTCTCCACCAGAGGGCCATACAATATAAAAAGAGCACTGAGCATGGGGCACATTTTCTCTCATGCACCGAGATTTGCACATTTCCAGGATTTTACAGTTACGTCGCTGTTCGTGATTAGTAGCTCAGTAAAAACGAGAACTGGGCTGTGCATTAGTGAAACTGCTGTAGGAATATAGGGTGCCTTTACATTTTCTCCATTTATCGGAGGCAAGGACTCTTCTATCGTACGCCACACAATCTTTTTCTGGGTCTATTTGACAGGTTTCGTGTCTCGGAGCTTCTGACTGCACACCTGATGCATTTCAGGTCAAGGTGAGGATGAAATGAGATGCCAAACAGCTTCCATGCATAAACTTTTGCTGGATCGCTAGTTTAACGAGAGTAGGCGCTGCGAGTGCATTAAGGTAGGGGATTTGACCCGATTAATCTGTCTTCACTTGGCGCGCCCGTGGCAGTGGTTTTTCGATCTTTTTGCCAACTACATAGCTAATTCTGCCAATGACATTAATATTCAGTCAGTGCAATCAACGTGACTGTATATACAGTTGTTTGGTCTAGTGGCTGATGGCGAAGAGGCATTTTCCGTTAGCATTATGCCTGGAGTCTGTGGCTATCCATGGCTCATTAGAAATCACCAAGGTGTATTTAGTGGAGGACGCCTTTCATCAACCACTCCTTACCTTCGTTTCCCAGGCAACAGAAATGGGTGCAGCCGGAGCCATCTCCAGAGAGAAGTGACACTAGTGCAGTGAAATATAGGATTATGGAAGGAATCGTTTATTGTTTATAAAGAATGAATCCTGCAATGTTAAACATATCACATGATATAGATTTTCTTTACACGATAAAGGTGTATAGCACGGTACCCCAACTGGGGGGGCGGTATTATTTGGCCCCCACGTTTTCATCCACAAAAAATACTTGTTTTGAATTTTTGTTGGACATAAGACTAAAAACACCAGGAAGTCAGCTCCAAGTTATTTTAATTTTGGCAATCTGTTCCCAAGTATTCCCACTGCATAAGAGACACGTGATTGTATACAAATGTAAGCAAGGCATGAAATTGTATTTTTGTCCAATATTATGTCAGTTTGGCTTCTTGTGGTCAATTTGCAGTCTACAAGTTATTCTGCTCATGAATAAATCGTCCTGTTGCTGAATCTAGTTGATCATCATAAGTGTATAGATATAAAATACTTTCATTGTCTTTTTAAAATGTTTTTGTTCAAAAACATGAAAGACATATCACAGATAAATGTTCCTCAGGCAGGTAATAAACTATTCCAAATTGTAGCCTAAGTGGATGTTTAGCAGCATACTTGGGCTTTAAAACAGGGGGAGGTATTAATTTCCAAGGCAACTTTTGCCTCCTCTAGCCATCCAGAATGAGATACCATAGCCCCTTGTGTGGTCTCCTTGCGGTTTGTTTAAACATGGTCATTGAGAGCTTTGGCTTTTGTGTGTGGAAAAAGTGAGACACTTAAGGCCTGTGAGGAATAAACTGTCCTTGGAGGAATAGATCCATTGTACGATTTGTATGGGTCTGCAGCTGTGCCAAGATTTAAATAAATGTTTTTCAAATTTTATAACTCAACCAGGGCACAGAGGATAGGTGACTTGGAGCATGTTTTGTCTACACGTGGTAAGCATTTACAATTGAGTCATTCAGCAGACGCTCTTATCCAGAGCAACTTACAGGAGCAATTAAGGTTAAGTACCTTGCTCAAGGGTACATCTACAGATTTTTCACCTAGTCTGTTGGGGATTTGAACCAGCTACTTTTCGGTTACTGGCTCAACGCTCTTAACCACTTGGCTACCTGCCGCCCATGACAAGCAACTGAACACTCCGAACATTAGCCATGCCAGGAAACACTGCTTTCAATGATTCTACACATTGCTTACCTGCTTGCAGAGCACATACACGGGAAGCATGAGGTTTACAATGATAATGACCCTCTTGAAGAAGGTTAACATTTAATTACTATCCAAAATCAAAGTAGCCTACTATACCATCACAGTTCAAGGACCGATCAGCAGAAAACCATTTCATATATGATGGGCCATTGCTATTTGGGACCCTTGAGACATCACTATACTAACTTTAATTTACAACCCTTACATTAAAAAAAAAATAATTCAGCAGGGTAGGGACGCCCCAGGGATCCATATAGCACGTACCTTACAGTGGCAAGAAAAAGTATGAACCCTTTTGGAATTACCTGGATTTCTGCATGAATTGGTCATAAGATTTGATCTAATCTTCATCTAAGTCACAACAATAGGCAAACGCAGCGTGCTTAAGCTAATAACACACACATTATTGTATCTTTTTGTCTATTGAGTGCAAACTTCTCCAAAAGCTAATTGGCGTCAGGAGTCAGCTAACCTGGATTCCAATCAATGACACGAGATAGATGTTGGTTAGAGCTGCCTTGCCCCATAAAAAACACTCACAATTTGAGTTTGCCATTCACAAGAAGCATTGCCTGATGTGAACCATGCCTCGAACAAAATAGATCTCAGAAGACCTAAGATGAAGAATTGTTGACATGCATAAAGCTAGAAAGGGTTACACATATCTCTAAAAGTCAGCACATGGTAAGATAAATTGTGTATAAATGGAGTAGTTTCAGCACTGTTTGCTACTCTCCCTAGCAGTGGCCATACTGCAAAGATGACTGCAAGAGCACCCCGCAGAGTGCTCAGGGAGGTTAAAAGAATCCTAGAGTGTCAGCTAAAGACTTACGGAAATCTCTGGAAGATGTTAACATCTCTGTTGATGAGTCTACAATACGTAAAAAACTAAACAAGAATGGTGCTCATGGGAGAACACCATGGAAGAAGCCACTGCTGTCCAAAAAAAAAAAACATTGCATGTCTGAAGTTCGTAAAAGAGCACCTGGATGTATTCTGTGGACAGATTAAAGTTGAGTTGTTTGGAAGGAACACGCAACACTGGAGGGGGAAAAAGGCCCAGTACACCAACCTCATCCCAACTGTAAAGTATTGTGGAGGGAGCATCATGGTTTGGGGCTGCCCTAGGGCCTGGACAGCTTGCTATCATAGACTGGGGAATTCATTTTTCTATCAATCAAGACATTTTTGCAGGAGAATGTAAGGCTCTCTACGAGTTTGAAGGTCAACAGAAGTTGGGTGATGCAACAGGACAACTACCCAAAACACAGAAGTAAATCAACAACTGAATGGCTTCAACAGAAGAAAATGCGCCTTCTGGAGTGGCCAAATCAGAGTCCTGACCTCAACCTGACTTGAGATGCTGTGGCATGACCTCGAGTGGTTCACACCAGACATCCCAAGAATATTGCTGAACTGGAACAGTTTTGTAAAGCGGAATGGTCCAAAATTCCTCCTAACCGTTGAGCTGGTCTGATCCTCCAACTACAGAAAATGTTTGCTTGATGTTATTGCTGCCAAAAGATGTTCAACTAGTTATTAAAGCCAAGGGTTCACATACTTTTTGCACCGTGAATGTTTACACAGTGTGTTCAATAAAGACATGCGCACGTATAGTTGTTTGTTATTAGTTTAAGCAGATTGTTTTTGTCTTGTTGTGACTTGGAAGAATATTGTTATGACCAATTCATGCAGAAATCCAGGTAATTCAAAGGGTTCACATACTTTTTCTTGCTACTGTATATGATGTGTCAATTCTATATCCTGTCATGTGAATCTTGTAAAAACACACGGTGACATTCAGGGGGTGGAATGTTTATGCATGCCCAGGATTTAGGCCTACTTGTTATGTAAACAGTGAGTGTCTGCCTATAGCCTAGAATCTAGATCATGTTAACATTGTATTTCAAAAGGCTGTAGGGTAAAACGATGAAGACAGATGGTGTTGGTTTTGCCAGTAAGACCAACCACTGTTGACAAACAGATAATGTGAGCATTTAATTTCTTCTCAATCAAAACTTTGATCATGTAGCTTGTTAGGCCTAGATTTCCAGCGTGCATGAGTTTCCACCATCACATGTTTGCTGAGGATATGAATGAGCACTCAGGACAGAAGCTGGACAAAAACTTGCCTCTTAAGCTTGAATTAAATTAGAGATTCAGCCCTGCCGTCTTCTGTCTTCACATCCCTGATTATTTTCTCTCTCTCCCGTTAGGATTAATTAAACCTGGACAGGCCCCGGTGCCCCTGGGCTCTTGGATGCAGATTGACTTGCACCTTCAAAGTTTGAAATAGTATAGGCTTCACTAGTATAGCAGTTCATTCTGCGGCTTCATGTTGTCGGCCTTGAGCAGACTCTTTCTGAAGTTCCTGCCGGTCTTCTTGGGCTGCTGCTTCTGCACCATCTTAATTAACTTAAGGATCCAGCAGGGGAAAGGTTGTGATTGGATCTACAATGATGTCTAATTAGCTATTACCATATAAACATGCAGAACAGAGAACATGTATTCTATTCTACAGTGTCGGGTGCTATTTTGGACAATAGGGTTGTTGGCCTGCTCTTGTCTTTCATCTGGATGGAATAATACCATGCCATGTATTACGAAATTTGGTGTCAATTTCCGGGCTGGTCTCATAGACTAGACGTAACACAGTAAATAAAAAAATCTGGGACACTCAAATTAACGTGTTACATTTGGTATGGTTAATAAAGGCAAAAACGTGAACATCAAGCAACCCAAAGGTTGCTTGTTAGAATCTCATTACAGACAACTTTAGCATTTTGGCTAGTTAAATTTTATAATACTTTTTAGGTACTTTGCAACTACTTAGCATGTTAGCTAACCCCAACATTAACCCCTAATGCCTAGCTAATGTTAGCCGCCTAGCTAATGTTAGCCACCTAGCTAATGTTAGCCACCTAGCTAATGTTAGCCACCTAGCTAATGTTAGCCACCTAGCTAATGTTAGCCACCTAGCTAATGTTAGCCACCTAGCAAATGTTAGCCACCTAGCAAATGTTAGCCACCTAGCAAATGTTAGCCGCAACAAATTGGAATTTGTAACCTATATGTATTGCAAATTTAACATACTGTATGATATGCAATTTGTACGATATCATACAAATAGTAATCTGTAACCTATCATAAGAAATGGATGATGGACATCCACAAATTTAATACATACCAAACATAACACATCATACTAATTTGAGTGTCCCATATTTTCATTTACTATGTTACGTCTACCCCTGAGTCTAGATTGCAGCATTTCATAGTGTTCTTAGAAAATGGTAATAGAATAGGCAAATTGAGAAAATGTCAGTGTCCTCTGATTTTTTTCCCTCTGGCCAGTTTCAAATTGAGTTGACATCCATGTGGCAGAACAATGACACAATGCCAATATGATTGGTCTCACATAGGGCTGTCCCGATCTAAAGAAAATCGAGGTCGACCGGAAATCATATATATATATATATATGACACACCCTATGTGTTTTAATGAAATCAACTACAGTGGGGCAAAAACGTATTTAGTCAGCCACAAATTGTGCAAGTTCTCCCACTTAAAAAGATGAGGCCTGTAATTTATCATAGGTACACTTCAACTATGACAGACAAAATGAAAAAAAAATCCAGAAAATCACATTGTAGGATTTTTAATGAATTTTAATGAATTTATTTGCAAATTATGGTGGAAAATAAGTCAGTCGCTGGACTCTCAAAGATGATGGCATCTCAAACACTTGGTCAACATTTTGGCAAAAATATACCCAGCTGTTATTTGAGTAATGGAGATGATTCAAAACCTTAAACTGAATAAGCCCATGCCTTATGCAAAATGATGTGTGGATTAGAGGTTGACCGATTATGATTTTTCAACGCTGATACTGATACTGATTTATTGGAGGACAAAAATACAGAATACCGAATAATCGGCCGATTTTTAAAATAATAATAATTTAAATGTTTTTCTGTACAGTGGGGAGAACAACTATTTGATAACCTGCAAAATCGGTAGTGTTTCCTACTTACAAAGCATGTTGTGGTCTGTATTTTTTTTAAATCATAGGTACACTTCAACTGTGAGAGATGGAATCTAAAACAAAAATACAGAAAATCACATGATTTTAAGTAATTTGCATTTTATTGCATAACAAGTATTTGATACATCAGAAAAGCAGAACTTAATATTTGGTACAGAAACATTTGTTTGCAATTACAGAGATCATACGTTTCCTGTAGTTCTTGACCAGGTTTGCACACACTGCAGCTGGGATTTTGGCCCACTCCTCCATACAGATCCTTCAGGTTTCGGGGCTGTCGCTGGGCAATACGGACTTTCAGCTCCCTCCAAAGATTTATTGGGTTCAGGTCTGGAGACTGACTAGGCCACTGCAGGACCTTGAGATGCTTCTTACGGAGCCACTCCTTAGTTGCCCTGGCTGTGTGTTTCGGGTCGTTGTCATGCTGGAAGACCCAGCCACGACCCATCTTCAATGCTCTTACTGAGGGAAGGAGGTTGTTGGCCAAGATCTCGCGATACATGGCCCCATCCATCCTCCCCTCAATACGGTGCAATCGTCCTGTCCACTTTGCTGAAAAGCATCCCCAAAGAATGATGTTTCCACCTCCACGCTTCACGGTTGGGATGGTGTTCTTGGGGTTGTACTCATCCTTCTTCCTTCAAACACGGCGAGTGGAGTTTAGACCAAAAAGCTCTATTTTTGTCTCATCAGACCACATGACTTTCTCGCATTCCTCCTCTGGATCATCCAGATGGTCATTGGCAAACGTCAGACGTGCCTGGACATGCGCTGGCTTGAGCAGGGGGACCTTGCGTGCGCTGCAGGATTTTAATCCATGACGGCGTAGTGTGTTACTAATGGTTTTCTTTGAGACTGTGGTCCTTGCAGTGTTGTTCTGGGCTGATCCCTCACCTTCCTCATGATCATTGATGCCCCACGAGGTGAGATCTTGCATGGAGCCCCAGACCCGAGGGTGATTGACCGTCACTTTGAACTTCTTCCATTTTCTAATAGTTGCGCTAACAGTTGCCTTCTCACCAAGCTGCTTGCCTACTGTCCTGTAGCCCATCCCAACCTTGTGCAGGTCTACAATTTTATCCCTGATGTCCTTACACAGCTCTCTGGTCTTGGCCATTTTTGAGAGGTTGGAGTCTGTTTGAGTGTGTGGACAGGTCTTTTATACAGGTAAATAGTTGAAACAGGTGACGTTAATACAGGTAATGAGTGGAGAACAGGAGGGCCATTCCGATTAATCGGTCGACCTTTAGTGTGGATACGCTCAATACATTTCTTGCCATATATCATCGAGTAGCTCTCCACCTATGTCTTTCTTGTATTTGCAAAGGAAGGCGGTTTTACTGTTCTGTATTATGTCGTATAATCTGGAGATTGTGCCCTTCAGATAAGGGTTATGATCTATGCACCTCTCAACTGGACACTTAGTAGGCTCCAGTGGAAAGGAAGGGAAACCATTTTTGGCAAAGCTGTGAGTTTGCAGGTATCTTTAAAAAAAAAGTGGGTATTGGAAATATTATGGTCAACCCTCCATATCAAATTAGTTATCAATGAATAGGTCACAAAAAAACACCAGACCGTTCCTATGCCAGAACTGGAATGCCGTGTCAATCTGTGACGCTGAGAAGAGATGATTGGATGTTAATGGAAAGAAGCCGTTTGCTTGTTAAAAGCTAAAGTGACTTTGGAATAGGGAGTTCTTAACAATGGGGTTCAAAACATGGGTGCCAAGGTTCATGGGCATTGGGGAGCACAGGAGCGAGACTGGAGAAGTTGGAAGGCTTGACTAACTCCGTGATGGGCCATCCTTGTTTTCAAATGTAGAAACCCAATAAACACATTTAGATATATTAAGCCTGCAGGCTTCGGTCTCTCTAGATATACCTTTCTCATTCGTGGATTTATATTCCAAATGAAGTTGGAAATGTACAGTGCCTTGCGAAAGTATTTGGCCCCCTTGAACTTTGCGACCTTTTGCCACATTTCAGGCTTCAAACATAAAGATATAAAACTGTATTTTTTTGTGAAGAATCAACAACAAGTGGGACACAATCATGAAGTGGAACGACATTTATTGGATATTTCAAACATTTTTAACAAATCAAAAACTGAAATTGGGCGTGCAAAATTATTCAGCCCCCTTAAGTTAATACTTTGTAGCGCCACCTTTTGCTGCGATTACAGCTGTAAGTCGCTTGGGGGATGTCTATCAGTTTTGCACATCGAGAGACTGAATTTTTTTCCCATTCCTCCTTGCAAAACAGCTCGAGCTCAGTGAGGTTGGATGGAGAGCATTCGTGAACAGCAGTTTTCAGTTCTTTCCACAGATTCTCGATTGGATTCAGGTCTGGACTTTGACTTGGCCATTCTAACACCTGGATATGTTTATTTTTGAACCATTCCATTGTAGATTTTGCTTTATGTTTTGGATCAATTGTCTTGTTGGAAGACACATCTGTGTCCCAGTCTCAGGTCTTTTGCAGACTCCATCAGGTTTTCTTCCAGAATGGTCCTGTATTTGGCTCCATCCAGCTTCCCATCAATTTTAACCATCTTCACAGTCCCTGCTGAAGAAAATTAGGCCCAAACCATGATGCTGCCACCACCATGTTTGACAGTGGGGATGGTGTGTTCAGGGTGATGTGCTGTGTTGCTTTTACGCCAAACATAACGTTTTGCATTGTTGCCAAAAAGTTCAATTTTGGTTTCATCTGACCAGAGCACCTTCTTCCACATGTTTGGTGTGTCTCCCAGGTGGCTTGTGGCAAACTTTAAACAACACTTTTTTATGGATATCTTTAAGAAATGGCTTTCTTCTTGCCACTCTTCCATAAAGGCCAGATTTGTGCAATATACGACTGATTGTTGTCCTATGGACAGAGTCTCCCACCTCAGCTGTAGATCTCTGCAGTTCGTCCAGAGTGATCATAGGCCTCTTGGCTGCATCTCTGATCAGTCTTCACCTTGTATGAGCTGAAGGTTTAGAAGGATGGCCTGTTTTTGGTAGATTTGCAGTGGTCTGATACTCCTTCCATTTCAATATTATCGCTTGCACAGTGCTCCTTGGGATGTTTAAAGTTTGGGAAATCTTTTTGTATCCAAATCCGGCTTTAAACTTCTTCACAACAGTATCTCGGACCTGCCTGGTGTGTTCCTTGTTCTTCATGATGCTCTCTGCGCTTTTAACTTACCTCTGAGACTATCACAGTGCAGGTGCATTTATACGGAGACTTGATTACACACAGGTGGATTGTATTTATCATCATTAGTCATTTAGGTCAACATTGGATCATTCAGAGATCCTCACTGAACTTCTGGAGAGAGTTTGCTGCACTGAAAGTAAATAGGCTGAATAATTTTGCACGCCCAATTTTTCAGTTTTTGTTTTGTTGAAAAAGTTTGAAATATCCAATAAATGTCGTTCCACTTCATGATTGTGTCCCACTTGTTGTTGTTTCTTCACAAAAAAATAGTTTTATATCTTTGTTTGAAGCCTGAAATGTGGCAAAAGGTCGCAAAGTTCAAGGGGGCCGAATACTTTCGCAAGGCACTGTAGCTGTCCAGATGTTTGAACATTGACTTTGGCAGAAAAGAATATGAGTGGTGGACTGGAGGGGGAAAAAGGATTACTGTTTAGCATTGGGATTGCTCCTCCTCCATGGATCAGAGAAATTGTAGGATTCTAGAAATGAGTTGATTACTGTGCCTGATTTTTAAATTACATTGTTGGGCTTCGGTCTGTATCTGTCTAGACTTGGATGCAATACACAATTGAAATCTCCGCCCAATATCAAATGATCAGAGTTAAGGTCAGGAAGTGTCGTGATGTCAGAAATTGAGCTTCATCCCAATTAGGACCATAGAGGTTAGCCAGAATAACCTGTCTGCTAAACAATTTCCCATCACTAAGAAATCTTCCATTAGTATCTGAAATGACTTTGGAGGAGACAAACAGGGTGCCATCCTCTGCTAAGGCCAGAGGATGGCTGTTCCTCTGGCCTTAGCACCAAAGTAGGAGTGAAATAGTTGGTCTACCCATCCTCTGTTAAGTTTATCATGGTTGCTGGACCGGAGATGGGTCTCTGGACATTGTTTTTCTCCAAGACTTAAGATGAGCATACACTTGGCTACGCTTGACCACCTGGTTAATTCCTTTCACATCCCAGCCGATAAAGCCTGTGGAGCCTAGAGTACGTGATTTAGGCATAGTCATAGTAATCAGAAATGTGTTAGTACGATCACATGGCCAGTGTGCTGAAGGGTCTGAGTAATAAAATATAAAGAAATGAAAAAAACAACAAAATACCCAGAAAACCTTGGACCCCTATGCTGGCCTTCCCCCAGTTGGATGACTGCATCTACCTCTCCTAGACAAGAGCAAAATGCTACCACATTAAACTGAACCTCAGTAGAGCTCTATCCAGGGCCAACATAATCAAGTTTACACCAAGGGAAGGGATTCTGGAGGGAACCACTTCAGTTATGTAAGGTATCATGCAATATGCATATTTGAAGGATAGTAAAACAATGAGTTATAGGTATATGTTGAATAATTGTCTTTTTTTAGGAGCAGGGTGGAGGCACATTTCTAATCAAGATATGAATTCACTAGTTGGTCCTTGGTCGCATTAGCACGGCTAGTGCAGGGTCATAGGATGAGCCCCACAACGGCTAGCTGGTATTATGTCGCCAATGATAGACATAGATTTTCTTGTAGCAGTTTAGCTATGGACAGGGTAAGCCGCATTCCGCCTATGGTCTCAAGTCCCTCTCGCACGAAAATTGCGACCGTTCCCCCGGCGCTGTCTGTTCTCAAAGTCCTCAACCTTGGAAGTGAATTTGACGACATCGGATGATAGCTGGGTGACTTGCTCTTCCAGTGTCACCACTTTGTCGGAGTAAATATTTGCACCAACTTCCAGGCTATTCAGACGAGTGTCATGTCTCGCCAAGTCTTTAACGGAGTTGATCTTTATGTTGACCTCGGTGGCGAGAATAGCTATTCGTGCCGATTAGGTCAGTGGATAGTGACTCCACCTTAGCCAGCACAATCTGTTCAGATTTAATGATAGCCGCCATCACCATGGCTAGGTCAGGGGTGGGGGGGTCAGAGTCCGTGTCAGGTGAGCCGAGGCTTCAGCAGAGACCTGCTCCTTTGTGGCCCGCAGCTGTTGTCTCAACATTTTATGAATAAAAGGCCAAACATTTCTGCAAAAAAGACAGATTAGTAAATTGGTTTTCGATTCCAAATTAAATGTTACAAAATTAACAGTGGGGGGGAGATGTTGTTTAAGTATTAATAGTAAATTGTTCGCCCTGCATCGGAGCGTCTCAAACGCATGTTCACATGTTGCTGCTCACCAGCGCCCCCCCCATAAGCCTATTTCTATGTGTGTGTGTCCTTAACATTGGGAGGAGCACTCCAAAAAGACAATGACTGAATTGACAACTCGTAAATTGAATTAAATAAACCAATACTTGTTTCTCAGAAGTGTTGCGTAGGTTGTGCACTCTACAAACAATGAGAATAGGAAGACTGGAATAATAATATTGAATGCATGAAAATAAATTACCATAATCAAATTAAAACATTGTACATTAGAAATGATAGGAATTAACAGTAAATACACTACTGGTGATATAAAGTTGAAGTCAGAAGTTTACATACATCTTAGCCAAGTACATTTCAACTCAAGAGTTTCGCACTTCCTGACATTTAATCAGAGTAAAAATTCCGTCTTAGATCAGTTAGGATAACCACTTTTTATTTTAAGAATTTGAAATGTCAGAATAATAGAGGATGATTTATTTCAGCTTTTATTTCTTTCATCACACTCCAATACCTTGACTTTGTTGTCCTTAAGACATTTTTCCACAACTTTAGAAGTATGCTTGGGGTCATTGTCCATCCAGAAGACCCATTTGCGACCAAGCTTTAACCTGACTGATGTCTTGATGTTGCTTCAATATATCCACATAATGTTAATTCCGAATGATGCCATCTATTTTGTGAAGCGCACCAGTCCAACCTGCAGCAAAGCACCCTCAAAACATGATGGTGCCACCCCCATGCTTCACGGTTGGGATGGTGTTCTTCGGGTTGCAAGCCTCCCCCTTTTCTTCTAAACATAACAATTATGGCAAAACAGTTATATTTTTGTTTCATCAGACTAGAGGACATTTCTCCAAAAAGTATGATCTTTGTCCCCATGTGCAGTTGCAAATGGTAGTCTGACTTTTTTATGGGGGTTTGGAGCAGTGGCTTCTTCCTTGCAGAGTGGCTTTTCAGGTTATGTGGACATAGGACTTGTTTTACTGTGGATATAGATACTTTTGTACCCGTTTCCTCCAGCATCTTCACAAGGTCCTTTGCCCGAACGCGTCTCCTTCCTGAGCGGTATGACAGCTGCGTGGTCCCATGGTGTTTATACTTGCGTACTATTGTTCGTACAGATGAACGTGGTACCTTCAGGCGTTTGGAAATTGCTTCCAAGGATGAAAGACTTGTTGAGGTCTACAATTTAATTACTTTTGATTTTCCCATGATGTCAAGCAAAGGGGCACTGAGTTTGAAGGTAGGCCTTGAAATACATCCACAGGTACACCTCCAATTGATTCAAATGATGTCAATTAGCCTATCAGAAGCTTCTAAAGCATGACACCATTTTCTGGAATGGCATACCCTTCCCCAGATCTGTGCCTCGACGCAATCCTATCTCGGAGCTCTATGGACAATTCCTTCAACCTCGTGGCTTGGTTTTTGCTCTGACATACACTGTCAACTATGGGACCTTTTTATATAGACAGGTGTGCCTTTCCAAATCATGTCCAATTAATTTACCACAGGTGGACTCTAATCAAGTTGTAGAAAAATCTCAAGGATGATCAACGGAAACAGGATGCACCTGATCTGAATTTCCAGTCTCATAGCAAAGTGCCAGAATACTTACATAAATAAGGTATTTCTATTTTTATTCTTTATAAATTTGCAACAATTTTCTAAAATCTGTTTTCACTTTATGGGGTATTTGTGTGTGTAAATTCAGGGTTTTTGTTTATTTTATCCATTCTAGAATAAGGCTGTAATGTATCAAAGTGGAAAAAGTCAAGGGGTTTGAATACTTTCAGATGGCACTGTATGTAATGGGGAATTGATATACACTAACAAACAACTCACACAATGAAGCTATGAAACATTGACTGTGCAAAAATTGGTGGGAGAGGCCACATTCTGGAGAGAGAAGTGAGTTGTGCATGGTTAATCTGACCTTTATGGTGATTTGGTCTCAGCGGAAGTCAAGGCATTCATACTTCTTGTGGAGCAGTGCAGAGTTGTCAAGGAAGTGAGTTTGTGTTTATACAGGATGTACCGCTCCCACCTACCGTCAACCAATCATGTCAATGCAGACCTATACATAGCTCTCTGCACCGTTACGAAATTTGGGAGGCACAAGGCGATACGGTACAGAGCTCAATTTTGCCTCAGCATGCCACTCTAGAGGCTCCACAATTGCGTCAAACCCTCCAAATGGAGCCTCCGACCTCATTTTCAGATCAAGCATAGATTGGCTTTTAGTTCTAGGCCTCCACAATGGATTCGTTTGTGTGTGTGTGTGTGTGCATACATACAATACCAGTTAAAAGTTAAGGGTTATTTTATTTTTACTATATTTTCTACATTTTAGAATAATAGTGAAGACATCAAAACTATGAAATAACACATGGAATAATGTTGTAACCAAAAAAGTGTTAAACAAATCAAAATATATTTGAGATTCTTCAAATAGCCACCCTTTGCCTTGACAGCTTTGCACACTCTTGGCATTCTCTCAACCAGCTTCATGAGGTAGTCACCTGGAATGCATTTCAATTAACAGGTGTGCCTTAAAGTTCATTTGTGAAATTTCCTTCCTTGATGCATTTGAGCCAATCAGTTGTGTGATAACTTACCTGGTAAAATACCTGATAAATAACTTGACTGAGAACACGTTCTCATTTACAGCAACGACCTAGGGAATACTTAAAAGGGAATGGAGGGGGATGAATGAGCCAATTGTAAACTGGGGATTATTAGGTGACTGTGATGGTTTGAGGGACAGATTGGGAATTTAGCCAGGACACCGGGGTTAACACTTCTACTCTTACGATAAGTGCCATGGGATCTTTAATGACCTCTGAGTCAGGACACCCGTTTAATGTCCCATCCGAAAGACTGCACCCTACACAGGGCATTGGGATCTTTTTTTAGACCAGAGGAAAGAGTGCCTCTTACTGGCCCTCCAACACCACTTCCAGCAACATCTGGTCTCCCATCCAGGGACCGACTAGGACCAACCCTGCTTAACTTCAGAAGCAAGCCAGCAGTGGTATGCTGCTGGCATAAAGGTAGGTAGGGTTGGTATACAGAAGATAGCCCTATTTGGTAAAAGACCAAGTCCATATTGTGGCAAGAACAGCTCAAATAAGCAAAGAGAAAAGACAGTCCGTTACTTTAAGACATGAAGGTCAGTCAATATGCAACATTTCAAGAACAAGAAGTTTCCTCAAGTACAGTCCCAAAAACCAAACGCTAGGATGAAACTGGCTCTCATGAGGACCGCCACAGGAAAGGAAGACTCAGGATAAGTTCATTAGAGTTAACTGCACCTCAGATTGCAGCTCAAATAAATGCTTCAGATTTCAAGTAACAGACATCTCTGCATCAACTGTTCAGAGGAGACTGCGTGAATCAGATCTTCATGGTCGAATTGCTGCAAAGAAACCACTACTAAAGGACACCAATAAGAAGAGACTTGCTTGGGCTAAGAAACACAAGCAATGGACATTAGACTGGTGGAAATCTCCTATTCGTCTGAAATTTGAGCTATTGTCTTTGAGACGCAGAGTCGGCGAACAGATGATCTCTGCATGTGTGATTCACCCTGTGGAGGAGGGTGAATCAGGAGATATTGGTGTGGGGGTGCTTTGCTGGTGACACCGTCTATGATTTATTTAGAATTCAAGCCCCCCCCCCCCAACTTTATTTAACCAGGTAGGCTAGTTGAGAACAAGTTCTCATTTTTAACTGTGACCTGGCAAAGATAAAGCAAAGCAGTGTGACAGACAACAGAGTTACACATGGAGTAAACCATAAACAAGCCGATAACACAAACAAGTCAATGACACAGTAGAAAAAATAAAGTCTATATACAATGTGTGCAAAAGGCATGAGGAGGTAGGCAATAAATAGGCCATAGGAGCGAATGATTACAATTTAGCAGATTAACACTGGAGTGATAAATGAGCAGATGATGATGTGCAAGTAGAGATACTGGTGTGCAAAAGAGCAGAAATAAATTAAATAAAAACAGTATGGGGATGAGTTAGGTAGATTTACTGATGGACTATGTACAGCTGCAGCGATCGGTTAGCTGCTCATTTGGTTGATGTTTAAAGTTTGTGAGGGGAAACAAGTCTCCAACTTCAGTGATTTTTGTCATTTGTTCCAGTCACTTGCAGCAGAGAAGTGGAAGGTAAGGCGGCCAAATGAGGTGTTGGCTTTGGGGATGATCAGTGAGATATATACCTGCTGGAACCTAGCATAGCATAGACTTATAGATGACCTGGAGCTAGTGGGTCTGGCGATGAATATGTAGCGAGGGCCAGCCGACTAGAGCATACAGGTCGCAGTGGTGGGTGGTATAAGGTGATTTGGTAACAAAACTGATGGCACTGTGATGGACTGCATCCAGTTTGCTGAGTAGAGTATTGGAAGCTATTTTGTAGATGACATGTAGGATAGTCAGTTTTACTTGGGTAAGTTTGGCGGCGTGAGTGTAGGAGGCTTTGTTGTGAAATAGAAAGCCGAATCTAGATTTGATTTTGGATTGGAGCTGTTTAATATGAGTCTGGAAGGAGAGTTTAAAGTCTAGCCAGACACCTAGGTATTTATAGTTGTCCACATATTCTAGGTCGGCACCATCCAGGGTGGTGATGCTAGTCGGGCGGGTGTGGGCAGCAAACGGTTGAAAAGCATGCATTTGGTTTTACTAGCGTTTAAGAGCAGTTGGAGGCCACAGAAGGAGTGTTGTATGGCATTGAAGCTCATTTGGAGGTTAGTTAGCACAGTGTCCAAGGAAGGGCCATAAGTATACAGAATGGTGTCGTCTGCGTAGAGGTGGATCAGGGAATCGCCTGCAGCAAGAGCAACATCATTGATATATACAGAGAAAAGAGTCGCCCGAGAATTGAACCCTGTGGTACCCCCATAGACTGCCAGAGGTCCGGACAACATGCCCTCCGATTTGACACACTGAACTCTGTCTGCAAAGTAGTTGGTTAACCAGGCGAGGCAGTCATTAGAAAAACCAAGGCTATTGAGTCTGCCGATAAGAATACGGTGATTGACAGAGTCGAAAGCCTTGGCCAGGTCGATGAAGACTGCTGCTCAGTACTGTCTTTTATCGATGGTGGTTATGACATCGTTTAGTACCTTGAGCGTGGCTGAGGTGCACCCGTGACCGGCTCGGAAACCGGATTGCACAGCGGAGAAGGTACGGTGGGTTTCAAAATGGTCAGGCATTGAGGCTGATTGAAAACAGTGGAGGTGTATTTGGAGGGCAAGTTGGTCAGGATAATATCTATGAGGGTGCCCATTTTACGGATTTAGGGTTGTGCCTGGTGGGTTCCTTGATGATTTGTGTGAGATTGAGGGCATCTAGCTTAGATTGTAGGACTGCCGGGGTGTTAAGCATATCCCAGTTTAGGTCACCTAACAGAACGAACTCTGAAGCTAGATTGTGTGTGATCAATTCACAAATGGTGTCCAGGGCACAGCTGGGAGTGGAGGGGGGTCGATAGCAGGCGGCAACAGTGAGAGACTTATTTCTGGAGCGGTTAATTTTTGTAATTAGAAGTTCAAACTGTTTGGGTATAGACCTGGAAAGCCTGCAAAGTTCTATCTCTGCAGTAGATTGCAACTCCTCGACCTTTGGCAGTTCTATCTTGACGGAAAATGTTGTAGTTGGGTATGGAAACCTCAATTGTTGGTGGCCTTCCTAAGCCAGGATTCAGACACACCAAGGACATCAGGGTTGGCGGAGTGTGCTAAAGCAGTGAGTAAAACAAACTTAGGGAGGAGGCTTCTTATGTTGACATGCATGAAACCAAGGCTTTTTCGATCACAGAAGTCAACAAATGAGGGTGCCTGGGGACACTCGGGGCCTGGGTTTACCCCCACATCACCCGAGGAACAGAGGAGGAGTAGAATGAGGGTACGGCTAAAGGCTATCAAAACTCGTCGCCTAGAGCGTTTGGCACAAAGAATAAAAGGAGCAGATTTCTGGGCGTGGTAGAATAGATTCAGGGCATAATGTGCAGACAGGGGTATGGTGGGGTGTGGGTACAGCGGAGGTAAGCCCAGGCACTGAGTGATGTTAAGAGTTGTATCTCTGGATAAGCTGGTTATAATGGGTGAGGTCACCGCATGTGTGGGAGGTGGGACAAAGGAGGTATCAGAGGTATGAGTGGAACTAGGGGCTCCATTGTAAACTAAAACAATGATAACTAAACTAAACAACAGTATACAAGGCATATTGACATGAGAGAGACGTACAGCGAGGCATAAAGTAATCACAGGTGTTGTCTTAGCTAGCTCCCCAAATCAACAACGGGTGAGACAACAACAGCTAGTCAGCTAAAACAACAACAGGTAAAATGGTGATGAATGGACAGAGGGGCTCGGTTAACTACACACAGGGCCTGAGTTCGCGGCTGGGGCTGACAGATAAAAAAATAAACAGAATAATGGACAATCTAGCAGGCATCAGCTATGTAGCCAAGTGATCATAGGGTCCAGGGGGCAGCAATAAATGGAACAGGGAAGCTGCGGAGTAGTCGCTAGCAAGCAGGCGACACAGCATTTAAAGTTAGTAGCCCGTGGCTAGTAGAAGTGCCCGCTCCGACGGAGGCCGGTTGAAGGCACAGCGGATGGAGTATTCGTTGGCAGACCAGTCGTGGTGGTGCGGCGGGGTGCCGTGTCGACTAAGAATCCAAGCCAGATGCCGAAAGAGGTATTGTAGTTGTAGTAATTTAGTTTTCTAGCCGGGAGATGCACCTGGCTCACGGCTAACTGGTGCTAGCTTCGGGGCAGAGGCGTTAGCAACTCGGTAGCAGCGGTGATCTGGTGCCAAGGTCCAGACCTTACGGCAAGGATCTGGTGGAGTAGTGTGTTCTAGCCGTGTTTGGGTGGAGTCCGGGTGAACAACTCAGTAGGCCGGGAGGTGGGCCTCAGGGATAGCTTCGATACTGGGTAACTTGGTGGGTGCTAGCTAGGTTGTGAAGATCAGGAGTCATGGTCCAGGGATTACGGCAGGGATCCGGCGTTGTAGTGGAGAGACAGTCCGCTACTGGTAGGCTGGCGAGTATTATCCAGGCCAAAAAAAGTTAAAGAAAATATATATATATAAAGGGCTGGTATCTGTGCAGAAGGTAAAGGCCGCTAGCAGTGGCTAACAATGACTAAACAGCTTGTAGCTAATTAGCTGGTTAGCTTCTAATGGCTAGGTGGTTCTTGCTATAAGGTCTAAAAAAAATAGTGGTTCCGTATCATATTGGGTGAGGCAGGTTACCCTAAGGTATAATTGAACTAAAATGGAGAAGAGATTGAAAATAAAAATTGAAATGTATACAAAAAAGACGAAAAATACAAAAGTACACAAGAGGACGAACAAAATGCGTCTGCACTGAGTATGCATGTTTACCACAGCATTCCGCAGCGATACGCCACCCAATCTGGTTTGCGCGTAGTAGGACTATAATTTGTTTTTCAAAAGGACAATGACCCAACACACCTCCAGGCTGTGTAAGGGCTATTTGAGCAAGGAGAGTGATAGAGTGCTGCATAAGATGACCTGGCCTCCACAATCACCCGACTTCAACCCAATTGAGATGGTTTGGGACGAGTTGTGTTTTAGCCGAGCAGTAACACAATGTCGTTCAACCAACAGCCTAACGACCAAACAATCGACCAGTCGACTGATTGGGGTCAGCCCTAAACTCTCACAATGATCCAGAGAATCATTATAACCGGAAACTAAAAATGTCTAGGACCCAGGTCAATGAGAAGGGATCATTATTCTCAAATTGTTGCCTGACCAAAGTCTGCTGTTGATAATCACTAGAAGGTTATGGTGAGACAGAACTTCTCAGCATTACTAGAATGCCAGAGATTGTCATAGAACCCATCTCTGGATTAATAATTAACCTTTGTTGTGCTTACAATGGATCAGATTATTCACAGAAAAATGCTTTGCAACAACGAAAACAGAATTAGGCCAGGTAGGCTGTTGTCCTGTGCTTGTTAGGCTCAGGCCTAACCATAATTTATATATATTTTTTGATGGTTAATCCTACTTTGAATGGGTGAATTATATCTACTGTGTCTGTAAAGTAGAGTAGAACTAGGGCCTAATGTATTTCTGTGTCAACACGTAGAACCACCATTGGTTATTTTGGGCTTGACAGATGGATAAACACAAGACTTGCATGACAGTGAGGGTTGAGCTTGATGTCCCTGGTTTGGTACAGATACTCTGTAAATAGAGGTGGTGTCTGTCTCGGTCTCTGATGTAAGTTCCAATTGTGTTCCGGCATTATTCACTGTCCTCGGACCTTGTTAGGAAGGACCTCGGGGCCACTGAGACAAAGTGAGGTAATGAATGATGGTAATTGATCCCTGTGTTGTGGTGAGTAAAACTACACTCATGGGTCAAGGAGTTTATCATTACTTGTCATTACTTATCATTACTTGTGGCTGTTCTGTGATGAGTTTTTCTCATCGGATAATGCCTACGCTACTAGGAGACTGGCTGAAGGACAATGCCTTTGTTTGGTAGGTAGTCTACTATTCTTTGAATGTAAGGCTGTAGACGGTGAGGTTTTAATTTGTTTGTAGCTGTGCATGGCTTGCAATGGCATCAGTAACAAAAATCTGAATTCCTTCCTTCCATTGTCTGAAACTGGCCTGGCCTTTTCATGTGTTAGCGTACTGTATAATTGAACCAAACAAGCTCGATTTTATGTTTAACTTCAACTTTCCTAACCACCAGATGGAAGTGGTTTGAGATGGAGATTCATGCATTCAGCAAATTTAATTTCATGGTCAAAGGACACACTGCTGTGGTGTCAAGATTGTTGTGACAACATGAGCGCTGATAAACTTGCTTGCCGGTTTTAGATAATCAAAGGTCACGCACTGCACTTTTCAGGCTCTCACAATGTCTCCAATCTTTGAGTTTTGATCTTGGCTAGCTGCTTTTGTTGGTAAAGAAGCACAGGTTAGTTCAAATAGTATGGGGGAATTGACTGAGCAAATTCCCTAAACACAAACCCTGTGTCTGTTGGCAGTTTACCCTATGAATCGCACTACCAGGAGCTGTCCTGTTGGCCCGCAAAACAAATGTATTTGTAAAGTGGATGGAAATCAGTTTACCTTGGAGCAGTTGTTTAATTTCCGTCTGTGCCACAGTAGTGCCTTCAGCACCACGGTTTGTTGAAGGAATGTAGAGAAATTTGAATTCAGCCATTTGGGTTGCAGTAATGTCATGACTCATTTATGGCCTGAAACCCCAGGGGTCATAACTGAGACAAGTGTGGACTGAAGTCAAATGTTCAGTTGCTCGCTCCCACATAAATGCCTGTGTGAAGTGCATGGGCAGTTATCCATACTGTCTGAAAAGTATGTAATAGTCCTCCGCCATTCAACTGGAAAGGTCACTGCAGAGACAGGCGAATAAGCTGGCAAAGTTCCCCACTTTTTTTTATCTCTCAGCATACTTCAATCCCAATGTTAGTGCAGATAACGTTGTAGACCTCGTGAAGTGACCAAATGATTTTTATGGCTGCTGAATTTTTCCTCTTCAATGTCTTATTGAACATTGTCAAGAATTTTCTTCTAGTAATTAGCTTATCTGTCCTGAAGTGTTAATTGGTTTAGAACGTCTACTTCTGTGTCATACACTTAAAGGGATGTTCCTTATATTCAAATTATTTAAAGCTAGTGTTTTGGTGCCCCGGTACCACTGCCGAAAGGGCCAAGTGAGTAAATGTCACCTGTTAGGTGGCTGGAGGCGAATGCTTTGAATGTACATACTGGTAAGCTAGGTCTATTTCCATTGAACGTGAGAGAAGGGTTGAACACCTAAAGCCTACGTGTCATATTGCTGCTTTGTTACTGGGTCTTCTGATTTTAGGCCTATTTCATCCTTACAATGTGCAATAAGCAACTGCTTTGTAAGCATAGGTGAGTACGTAGACATGTGAAATTCAATACAGATGAGAGTAGTATATGTATACTTGTGCTCAATGCAAGATACTTTTTGTTAGCTTCGTCTCATTTCTGTAACAGAGAACCCCTTTTGTAAACAATTCCACAGGGAATAAGACATCTGAAGACTGATTGAAAGTGGGTGTGACTTTCCTGTGGCCAAGCACTTGGCTAGGAATACATTTTGACTGCTGTAGGAATCCTTTATCTAATTGAACTAAAGGTACCACCACTACGAACTCATTTTGGCTTGAGAAAATGTTTGACTTTGTTCAGGGTATCAATGGGTTAAATCACCCTGTTCCCTATTCTTTTAGAATTCCACATCAGCCGTCATTCCTAATTGATTCATTGACACTTTATTGTCTACGAAATATCCACTGTGTTATCATCCAGAATCTCACGGACAGATTTGAAGGTTAACGTTAAATGGGACGTAACAACTTTCGCAATCATTTTAGTTCTGGGTAACAGAGTTTATCATCCAGATTAAATAGTGAGCTCAACAAAGCAGTATAGAGTTACTGCAGAGCAAACAGAATGTGCACTACACTTAACCCTGGGAAAGCACATCCTGACTTTGGGGCATAGTTAATATTAAAAGATCCCTTTCTGTGTGGTTACTGATTATGCAAGGCGTAACCAGGCAACTTGCTAACAGAGCTTAACAGCTTCCCCTACATGCCTACACGATTCTTATGAAAGTAGAAATGCGCTGCCTGGGCTGTGAGCTGGCCAGCCGGGGATGCTTACACCAACTGAGTGTTTCCGAATGACTGTTCAGCCAAGGATGGGTGGGACTCACTGAAGGTCTGAGCTTAGTGTCACTGCCCAACGCAGCCTGGGGGAAATTCTGAGGAGTTGAGTGATTAACATTTTCTGTCTGGTTGGGTCAGTTTTTTCTCGGAGCTTTTTTGTTGTTGTATTGTAGCGCCTCTGACTGGGAAAAGGAAGACCACGACAGGCACTGTTCCTAGGCCGTCATTGAAAATAAGAATTTGTTCTTAAAACCACTTAAGCTTAGGGCTTACTTTTTCGAACATTCTGTTAACCTGTTACTCCTACCCCCTACTTTTTCGAACATTCTGATAAAAATTGTGCAACATTTCAGCGCCCTGCTGCTCATGCCAGGAATATAGTATATGCATATGATTAGTATGTGTGGATAGAAAACACTCAGACGTTTATAAAACTGGTTAAATCACAGCTGTGACTATAACAGAACGTGCGTTTCATCGAAAAGTGCAGGAAAATCTGATCACTGAAAATGGAAAAATATATCCATGCGCGACTTGAACCCATTGATAAAGGTGAACCACATTTAATGGGGCTGAGGTTGCAATACCTACAGCTTCCACACATTGTTTAGAGTCTTGTCATTTGCCTACTATTTGTTTCTTGGTCAAACAGACGCAAGGCAGCGCATTTCTTCCGGTCTCCGACCGGATATTTTGGTTGAGATTTACCTGGACATTATTTCCAGACGGACAGCTAAAGAATATACTTCGCCTCGTGATCAATTTGATCGCTTATTAACGATTACTAATACCTAAAGTTGCATTACAAAAGTATTTCGAAGTGTTTTGTGAAAGTTTATCGTCAACTTTTTTTAATTTAAAAAAATGACGTTACGTTATAAGACGCTATTTTTTCCGTTTATCACACAGTCTTCATAGATCGATATCTAGGCTATATATGGACCGATTTAATCGAAAAAAAGACCCAATAGTGATTATGGGACATCTAGGAGTGCCAACAAAGAAGATGGTCAAAGGTAATGAATGTTTTATACTTTATTTGTGCGGTTTGTGTAGCGACGACTATGCTAATTATTTTGTTTACGTCCCCTGCGGGTCTTTTGGGGTGTTACATGCTATCAGATAATAGCTTCTCATGCTTTCGCCGAAAAACATTTTAAAAATCTGACTTGTTGCCTGGATTCACAACGAGTGTAGCTTTAATTCAATACCCTGCATGTGTATTTTAATGAACGTTTGAGTTTTAACTAGTACTATTAGCATTTAGCGTAGCGCATTTGCATTTCCAGATGTCTAGATGGGACGCCTGCGTGTCAGGTAGGAGCAAGAGGTTAAAAATTGCGCAACATTTCAGCATCCTGCTACTCATGCCAGGAATATAGTATATGCATATGATTAGTATGTGTGGATAGAAAACACTCTGACGTTTCTAAAACTGGTTACATCATGGCTGTGACTATAACAGAACGTGCGTTTCGTCGAAAAGCCCAAGGAAAACTGATCACCAAAAAGTGGAAAAAATATCAATGCGCCACTTGCATGTATTGTCTATGGCACAGCAAATTAGATGGGGCCGAGATTACAAGTCCTACAGCTTCCACACGATGTCACCAGTCTTGGCAATTGCCTCGGAGTTGTTCCTTGGTCAAACGAGGAAGACTGACCCCATTCCTTCCGGTCTCCGACAGGATGTTTTGGAAGAGAGATTTCCGACCATGATTTAAAGTCGTGGAGCTATTGAATACACATCGCCCCGTGATCAATTTGATAGATTATTAATGTTTACTAATACCTCAATTTGGATTACAAAAGTATTTAAGTGTTTTGTGAAAGTTTATCGTCAACTTTTTTAATTAAAAAAAATGACGTTGCGTTTTAAAACAGTGTTTTTTTCTGGATCACACTTTTCATAGATTGATATTTTGGGTATATATGGACCGATTTAATCGGGGAAAAAAAGACCCAATAGTGATGTTTATGGGACATATAGGCGTGCCAACAAAGAAGCTCATCAAAGGTAATGAATGTTTTATATTTTATTTCTGCATTTTGTGTAGCGCCGGCTATGCTAATTATTTTGTTTACGTCCCCTTCAGGTATTTCAGGGTGTTGCATGCTATCAGATAATAGCTTCTCATGCTTTCGCCGAAAAGCATTTTAAAAATCTGACTTGTTGGCTGGATTCACAACGAGTGTAGCTTTAATTCAGTACCCTGCATGTGTGTTTTAATGAACGTTTGAGTTTTAACGAGTGCTATTAGCATTTGGTGTGGTGCATTTGCATTTCCTGATGGCTAGGTGGGACGCCTGCGTGTCGGGTGGGCTTAAGTTAACTGACTTGCCTAGTAAAATAAAAAGGCAGCACAAACTCTAAATATCACAGGTACAGTGGCTTGCGAAAGTATTCACCCCCCTGGCATTTTTCCTATTTTGTTGCCTTATAACCTGAAATGTGTATTTTTTTTTTAGGGGTTTGTATCATTTGATTTACACATGCCTACCACTTCGAAGATGCAAAATATTTTTTATTGTGAAACAAGCAAGAAATAAGACCAAACAAAACTTGAGTGTGCATAACTATTCACCCCCTTAAAGTCAATACATTGTAGAGCTACCTTTTTGCAGCAATTACAGCTGCAAGTCTCTTGGGGTGGTCTCTATAAGCTTGGCACATCTAGCCACTGGGATTTTTGTCCATTTTTCAAGACAAAACTGCTCCAGCTCCTTTTAAGCTGGATGGGTTCCGCTGGTGTACAGCAATCTTTAAGTCATACCACAGATTCTCAATTGGATTGAGGTATAGGCTTTGACTAGGCCATTCCAAGACATTTAAATGTTTCCCCTTAAACCACTCGAGTGTTGCTTTAGCAGTATGCTTAGCGTCATTGGTTAGATAAAGGTGGAAAAAAATCAAAGAAATTCTCCTCCTGGAAGGTGAACCTCGGTCCCAGTCTCAAATCTCTGGAAGATTGAAACAGGTTGCCTTCAAGAATTTCCCTTTATTTAGCGCCATCCATCATTCCTTCAATTCTGACCAGTTTCCCAGTCCCTGCCGATGGAAAAACACCCCCACAGCACGATGCTGCCACCATCATGCTTCACTGTGGGGATTGTGTTCTCGGGATGATGAGAGGTGTTGGGTTTGCGCCAGACATAGCATTTTCCTTGATGGCTAAAAAGCTCAATTTTAGTCTCATCTGACCAGAGTACCTTCTTCCATAGGTTTGGGGAGTCTCCCACATACCTTTCGGCGAACACCAAACGTGTTTGCTTATTTTGTTTAAGAAATTGCTTTTTTTCTGGCCACTCTTCCGTAAAGCCCAGCTGTGTAGTGTACGGCTTAGTGGTCCTATGGACAGATACTCCAATCTCCACTGTGGAGCTTTGCAGCTCCATCTTTGGTCTCTTTGTTTAGGTGGTTAGCCCTCACTTGGCAGGTTTGTTGTGGTGCCATATTCTTTTCATCTTTTAATAATGGATTTAATGGCGCTCCATGGGATGTTCAAAGTTTCTGATTTTCTTTATAACCCAACCCTGATCTGTACTTCTCCACAACTTTGTCCCTGACCTGCTTGGAGTGCTCCTTGGTCTTGGTGGTGCACCTTGCTTAGTAGTGTTGCAGACTGAGCCCTTTCAGAACAGGGTGTGTGTGTGTACTGAGATCATGTGACACTTATATTGCACACAGGTGGGCTTTATTTAACTAATTCTGCAACTTCTGAAGGTAATTGGTTGCACCAGATCTTATTTAGGGGCGTCATAGTAAAGGAGGTGAATACATATGCACACACCACCTTTCCTGTTTTTTTTTCTTCTTTATTGAAACAAGTCATTTTTTCCCACTTCACCAATTTTGACTATTTTGTATGTCCATTATATGAAATCCAAATAAAAATCCATTCAAATTACATGTTGTAATGCAACAAAATAAGAAAAACGCCAAGGGGGATGAATACTTTTGCAAGGCTGGTATGTGTGTTTTATTTTTTTTATTTTTTTACATTTATCACACACACACACACACACACACACACACACACTGTTTTTATTAATAAGGATAGGTTCCCAACTGAGATTCTGTCAACTAGATGTCTCCATGTAAGGTCACTGGGAATAATGTGTGTGCCAGAGGAGGCTGGTGGGAGGAGCTATAGGAGGAAGGATCTTTGTAATGGCTGGAATGGAACGGTATCAAACACAAGCATATGGAGCCCACATGTCTGACTCTGTTCCATTAGTTTCAGTCCAGCCACTACAATGAGCTCGTCCTCCTATAATCCTTCCCACCAGCCTCCTTGTGTGGGCAATGCACATGTTAAGTGGTTTTATTTTCCTTGCATGGTTTGAAGAGACCCGAGTAGGAAATAAACTGAAGTTTGCAGAGGCTACTACTTCAACTTTGTAATACTAAGGTTAGTTTGTACTTTTAGGCGTAGGCTTCCAGTAACAACTGATTCATCCTATGAAGCAATCGGTGCTCATAATATCCCACTGGGCGCTGACGTCAGTTCAATGTCTAGTTTTCATTTACATTTGGTTGATGTCAACTAAATTGAAATCAACAAATGTCATTGGATTTGAGTTAAACTGATTGGATTTACAAAAAGTATTTTTTCACGTTGATTCAAAGTCCTCACATTTGTTTTTGTTTGAAATGACATGGATTCACACAGTGGGATTATCATGAATTATGTTGTGAAACTGCTTGATCATGTTAACTCTTTAAAAAAAAAAGATTTTCAATAGGGACAGTAACTCAGACTGATAACTCTAGCAACTTAGTTATTACATTATCTTAGATATCCTAAATCAATCTTGCTTCACATAACTATTCAACAAGGGGTATAACTTCATTATTTTATATCCTCCTGTGTTGTATGGTCCAGTGTACTGGCCTATGAGGCCTACAGGGTTAAAATCAGTCCATTTGGGCCACCCCTTATGTTTAGAACGATAACTACTCTCCCTGCTGTAGGCCTATATGTTATTACTGATCTCAATGGTGGTGGACACAGCCAAGTCTGACCCTTTTTTTGGCATTCAGGTTTCTTTCCCACGGCTCCTCTCTGTGGCTTGTCATTCACACTGATTTGAGGGCACTTTAATCGTCACGTTTGTGGCACGTACAATTTAACAGACCGCATGTCAAGGTGACAATATGCCCACAATTTATATTCTGCATTTAATGACTATTTAAATTTAGTTTAAATTTTTTTTTTTAAACATTTGAGACCAACAGCTCGCAGTTGTTGATTCATGCTCTTGGCAAGCTTTAACTTGTCTTGCAAACACCAGCCTCTCTAGCTCACTGTGTATTTAGACTAAGCTCTACCCCGAGTTACTCACACTTAAAACAATGTATTTCCTGTTATGGTGGTAACATTGCCTGGCATTGCATTGGGCATAAGAACAGCCCTTAGCTGTGGTATATTGGCCATATATCACACCCACTCGGGCCTTATTGCTTAAATAACGCATGGTATATCAGCACGGTAGAATTAAATGGCTATAGTTCATTCTTACATGTCCTATGTTCGAGCTGCTTTTGAAAGCAAGTTTGGTAGTGAGTGGAAACCCCAACTGGGTGCTTCACATTTATACATCCTGTGAAATATCTGGCTCTAATAAGAATTACTAGAATGGGCTTGGAACCTCTAAACCTGTCAGTCTAACTGGTATTCTCATGGATACGTGCAATGGCGGACCTGGTATTGTGACGCAAGATTGCCACGGTTACCAGGCTTCCGAGTCTTGGACGACATGAATTGGAAATGGCTTGATAAATAAAGTAGAATAAAAGTTTTATTATAATGGGCTGATGACTTTGAAAATAGTTTGCAGACGAGATGGCTAGCTGATCGGGTCATTGATTTAGCAAGCTCAATGCTAAAAACATAGCTAGCTGTGCAGGTAAGATAGCCAGCATGGTTAAATAAATCATGCAATCTGTAGATCTTTACTCACCGTGACAACATTGGATAACTTTCTAAAGGAAATGTTTTTCAGTCTTCTGCACTATAACTGTACTGTAGCCAACGACCTAGCAAACTAGATACTTTTGGACAGTGACGGCCTGTCATTTTACGATTTTAGAGTTCGCCTGTGTCACGTAGTTAAAAAAAAAATCTAAATCAAGTTTGACCTTGTTGTATTAGAGTGCCCTCTAATGGTAAGGAATTGGCATTGATTATAGCATACTTTCTGCACTGTAATGCCAGATGCATGCAATGAATTAATAGTTTTTTTTCATGAGGATAGCAATAAAAAGGGTGAATAAATTCCCTGTGCATGTGCCTTTACTGACTGCCACAAAGTAACCGGAGGAGTGGAGGTAAATTCTAATAATTACCTTCCATAGGTATAAAACTTTGAATTGGCGTTCATTAGTTGTAACATCACAGAACTAGAATGAGATTGTATTCATTTAACACATACATTCCTAATCAAAACTGAAGGCACATTAAAATTAAATTAAATATGTTTATTATGAAACATACACGCTACATCACCAAAAGTATGTGGACACCCCTTCAAATGAGAGGATTTGGCTTTTTCAGCCAAACTTGTTGCCGACTGGTGTATTAAAATCAAGCACCCAGCCATGCAATTGCCTAATTGCCCAACATCCATGCCCAACCTCACTAATGCTCTTGTGGCTGAATGGAATCATAGTGGAAAGCCTTCCCAGAAGGGTGGATGCTGTTGTAGCAACAAATGGGGGAGCAACTCCATATTAATGGCCATGACTTTGGAATGAGATGTTCGATGAGCAGGTATCCACTTACACTACATGACCAAAAGTATGTTTTAGATTCCCAGGAATGAGAAATGGCAGTGTCACTACTTATGCAGCAGGCATTTCAAAATAAAATGTAAAAAATCAGACATTCACATGTGACACTTAGGGAAGACTCATTCCCTACAGAATTTGAGGTATGGAATGACACATTCACTACAAAGGGGTTTTTGTTGAGGAGTTATCCTCAGCATATCTATGTAATTAAACACATTCATTCATTTGTACCATTTTTATATCTGGCAATTCCACTTGCTTCCACGAGCCCAACCCCAAAGACAGTTTGCTGTGTAAACATCCAGTAAAAGAGATCTACATCACTGTAGATTCAGTCCTAATGCAAACAGTTTGCAGACTGTTCTTAAAAAAAAATGCATGTTGCTTTGTAAAAAGGGGAACCATGACTATGCTAGAATGAGTCCTAGTAAGAGTTCAGGGGCACTCATTCGCAGCCTGGATCATGACTCGCAAGACCCTATCCATGACCTGTAAGACCCTATACTTGACCTACAAGAACATATTCCAAGTCCTACACTATCAACTCTCTCAGGAACTCTATACCCTGTAAGCAGTCCATAGATACCCACTACACATACAAAAATTAGAGGCCAAGTCATAGCGAGTCACTAGTTGGCTCCTTGTGGAGCCTTCTCGCCCGGGCCATAATGAATGCATTTGTATTATTCCGTTTGCAAACATCTGTGGTGCCTATAACGTTACATAATCTACCTGTGATTGTTGTTCATTAGAATGTGTACCTATCAACAGGTTAGCTAGGAGCTAATGTCTTATCTCTGAGTCATTAATTTCCATACAATTTTCACAAGAAAAAACTCACTGCACCACGTAACATTAGCCTACTTCAACACTGTCCTCTATCATTCAGGCTAGCTAGCCAGATGGTTTAATGTGACTTTTTTTATACCCAGGTTTAAAAAAATAAAAAAATAATTGTGATTTAAAAAATCTATATAATTATGATTTCTAATAGCTAAGTTAACGTTGGCTAGCTAATGTAAACTCGTACATTGCCTTGGTCTGTACAATTGCCCTTATTTTAGCGCCCCAAAAACGTAATCCTTCCAGATCAACTGTAATGTCAATTCCATTGTAAAGCACAATTTCTCCCCTTTTCAACAGAATCAATTACATGACCTAAACACTGCCCGTTTCTGCATAATTCAAGCAGGCAATGAGCCCCGCCAGACGGGCGGGTGGCAAAGCGAAACTAATGCATTATAGTGAGAGATGTCCATGTGGGAAAATTGCTTTTTTTCACTCAATCTGTCCAATTTATCACCTTATCGCCTCTAAAATGTAAATAAAACACTATAAAGAGTTTATGATGTGTCATTACATACCTATTTGAATCTGGTTTTTAGGGCGGTAATAAAGTGATCTTAGAAGTAAACAGTGTTTTTGAGAATGATGTTCGCATACAATGATGACGCAAAAAATGACTAGGTATCCCCCGTCACTGTCCATTTCTTGTTTTTAAAGGATGAGAGAAGTGCTACACCTGGTGGAGAGAGATTGTAAGACAGAAGTAGTTGCTTTATGCGTGCTGTATACTGTACGTTAAGACATGCCACGTCTAGATGTAACTGAGGGTCCGTTTTTTTTCCAACTCTTCTCCAATACTATAGAGCCATTACCATGTCGATCAACGCTTGAATAGAAACAGTTCACACCCCTGATTTTGAAGTCAACACAATAGCTACAGGTCCATTTAGTTTTCTTTGTAGCCTCATTTGAATGTCTGCGGTTGGGCACATTGGTACGGAACTGGGGATCAGTGAAATGTAGGCTAAACTGACAACGGCGTGAAGAGCAGAAATTTCAACTAGCAAGCAAGTCGCAGCAAAGAAAAACGCGGGGGGGGTTCTGGCAGGGGGATATATATATATATTTTTTTCGGCACAACACCGGCAAATGAACACATTTTTATCTCGGGCAAATGTGTTAAATTATAGCCATAATCAACTCTATGCGTTCTCTCGAAAATAATGCAACTCTGTGGAAGGTGTGTTCCACGACGCGCTACTTTCCATAGAACGCATCGTTATGCCTCGATCACACCACCGACAGTGTTTATGCAGTTTTCTACACCCGAATTGTATTCATTTACAATGGAACGCTGTGTTTGACTTGCTGCATTGAAGCAGTGCGTTATGTGTGGTGCATATGTTGGACTTATCGAACGTGTGCGTCAAACTGTGTGTACACGGCTTGACAGAAATGGTAACAGAAGGTGAATGTTGAACTTTTGTTCCACACATATCCAGATGATGCTGTTACATTTGGCTCAGAACACAATCGGGTCTAAAGTTGTAATTGAGGGGTTAATTGATTATGGGCGGCACCTTAGCGCTCACTTTCTGTTACTGTCAGTTTTTATCGGAGCTATTGTGTGTATGTATGTCGCGGCAGGGTAGCCTAGTGGTTGCAAGTTCAAATCCCCGAGCTGATCTATCGATCAAATCTATCGATTTGCCCCTGAACAGGCAGTTAACTAGGCCGTCATTGAAAATAATACTTTGTTCTTAGTTAAATACAAATCACAGCTAACGTGTGACGATATGGGTGTCATCCCATCCACATAAAATAAGTGAGGCTTCTTTCCTTTTCTGATGTAATTTTCTGGAGAAGTGGCACAATTATGGCCTTTTATTCCTCTTTTGCTAATATAAACAACCATCCCCCTCCCTCAAAGACCGATTTGTAAACAGTGCCCCACCCTGTGAGCAAACTGTTGGAATGTTCGATGTTTCCCCATACCCGCGCTTCACATACGTTGCCTCAACTTGCTGTTGGTGAATTTCTTGTGAGGAGTAGTTTATTGTCAACCCGGATTTGTTCATTCCGCGACACAGCAGCAACAAGGTAACACGTTTTGTTGTCAATTATGTAGTCTACACATTTTAAACGAATACAACTCTCAACACGGAATTTGCTTTCTCCATTATACTGTATTGATACGGCAATAACAAAATGCTTACAAAGTCGTAGACGCGGTGTGTTTTATGAAATAACAGTGTTACTGAGCTGTGGGCTAATTCCTCACCTGAAAGCACTCTTCGCTGGCATTTGAACGGATAGTTTGTTTCCTAAAATTAGCAGTCTCGTATCCTTAACGAGAGCGCGCTTGCTTGTTTCGAAATTCTGCGGTCCTGTGTGTGTATGTATACAGTGTTGGGGGAAAAGTACCCTATTGTCATATTTGAGTAAAAGGAAAGCTACTTTACTTTTACTTGAGCCATGTTCCATTGAGTCACCCAGTAAAATACTACTTGAGTAAAAGTCTAAAATTATTTGGTTTTAAGGGTACTTAAGTATCAAAAGTAAAAGTTTGAAATTCCTTATATTAAGCGAACTAGACGGAACTGTTGTTTTTATTTACGGATAGCCAGGGGCACGCTCCGACACTCGGGCATAATTTACAAATTGCTCGTGTGTTTAGTGTGTCTGCCAGATCAAAGGCAGTGGGAATGACCTGGTATGTTCCCTTGATGTGTAGGAGTTGGACCATTTTCCTCTCCTGCTAAGCATTCCAAATGTAATGAGTACTTTTTGATGTCGGGAATAATGTATGGAGTAAAAAGTACATAATTTTCTTTAGGAATGTAGTGAAGTAAAATATATAAAAATATAAATGGTTAAGTACAGATGCCCCCAAAAACTACTTAAATATGACTCTAAAGAAATTTCACTTGAGTACTTTACGTGTTTGCGCGTGTACACTACCATTAAAACGTTTGGGGTCACTTAGAAATGTCCTTGTTTTTGAAAGAAAATCATTTTTTTTGTTCATTAAAATAACATCAATTGATCAGAAATAAAGTGCAGACATTGTTGCTGATTTTTATTTTTTTAAATGATAAGGATTATCAACATTGGCATACAGAGGCCCATTTATCAGCAATCATCACTCCTGTGTTCCAATGGCGTGTTGTTAGATAATCCAAGATTATAATTTCAAAAGGCTAATTGATCATTGGAAAACTGTTGTTCTGATTTAAAGAAGCAATACAACTGGCCTTAAGACTAGTTGAGTATTAGGAGAATCAGCATTTGTGGGTTCGATTACAGGCTCAAATTGGCCAGAAACAAAACTTTCTTCTGAAACTCGTCAGTCTGTTCTTGTTCGAGAAATGAAGGCTGTTCCATGTGAGAAATTGCCATGAAACTGAAAATCTCATACAACGCTGTCTGCTAGTCCCTTCACAGAACAGCGCAAACTGGATCTAATGAGAATAGAAAGAGTAGGAGGCCCCGGTGCACAACTGAGCAAGATGACAAGTACATTAGAGTAGCTTCATTAAATAGTACCTGCAAAACAGTAGTCCCTATGTCAACAGTGGGACTACTGCTCCAGATACTCAACTAGTCTAAAGAATGCCAGTTTTTTTGCTTCTTTAATCAGAAAAGTTTTCAGCTGTGATTACATAATTGCAAAATGTTTTTCTAATGATCAATTAGCCTTTGTAAAATGATACATTTGGATTAGCTAACTCAGCGTGCCATTGGAACACAGGAGTGAGGTTGCTCATAATGGGCCTCTGTACACCTATGCAGATATTCCATTTTAAAAAATCAGCCATTTCCAGCTAGAATAGTCATTTACAACATTAACATTGTCTGCACTGTATTTCTGACCAATTTGATATTTTAATGGACAAAATGTGCTTTTCTTTCAAAAACAAGGACATTTCTAACCCCAAACTTTTGAACGTGTGTGTGAGAATCTGTTGAATGGGTGATTTTTAATGCACTCTACATTATGAATATTGGACTTTTACCATTTATAGATGGATCATTTTTTTATTCTACAATTAATACATCTGCTTTGTCATCACACGATTCAATAGATTACATACATTATATAATAGACTTTGTAACACACAGTTTGTCAAAGTAATGTGTGAATGCTTGTAAATGTGTTTTGAATTGTTTTAAGAATTTTTTTTCTCTCCCATTTTAGGACAAAATTGTCACAGCAAGTTCAATCCCAAACCTTGGTAGGATGGATTAACCTCTAGATTTTCCTGACTGGACACTCCAGGTGTTGGCAGCACCCAATGTCCTTTCTACATGATGAGTGTGACCTGAGGAGGACTCTGGGTTTGTTAGACCGAACCGCTAACACTTCTGGACTCTTCCACCCAAGTTTCTCCCCCCGTTTGCCACTCGTACGGCACGGGGACTGACATGAAGAAAGTAGCCCAGTGGTCAACGGAGGACGTGCGCCAGTGGCTGACCAATGAGGGAATGCAGGAATACTCTGAGGCCTTCCTCCACCTAGACGGCCAGGGCCTCCTGCAGCTCTCCAAGGCGGACTTCCAGACCGCCCCTCTGGTCCTTGTCACCTCGGACAGAGGCAGACAGCTTTTGGACAAGTTGGAGACTCTCAGAATAGAGCACCACATTGAAGCACATAAAAATGGGCATGCCAACGGACACTCCATCTCGACTGTCATCAATGAGGTAAATGGGAACAAGCCCAAGAGTAACGGTCTGATCAATGGGTTTCACAAGGAACGGGTTCAGATCCACATGCCTGAGATCAACCGCTCTCCGTTCCCTGAAGAGTGGGGGAAGACTGGCGTGGCTTGCATCTACGCCATGGTCTGCTTCGTCTGCACCACCATCATTATCTCTGTGGTCCACGAACGCGTGCCTCCCAAAGAGGCTACTCCGCCCCTGCCAGACAAGTTCTTTGACTTTTTTGACCGAGTAGACTGGGCTTTTTCCATATGCGAAATCAACGGCATGATACTGGTCGGCCTGTGGCTTCTACAGTTGACACTGTTAAAATATAGGTAAATGAACAAGATAAGTTACATTCATTTGATAACGACTTGAATTCTAACATCCGGAACGTATTGAAGGATCCAGTCCATGTTAAAGTATGTTTTGCCATGTGCTGATCAAGCTCTCCAGCAAGTCTTGATTCTGTATGTACTACTTTCTCGTCCTCAGGTCCATCGTTGGTCGACGTTTCTTCTTCATCGTTGGCACACTGTACCTATACAGGTGTATCACCATGTACATAACCACACTCCCTGTGCCAGGAATGCACTTCAAGTGCTCTCCTAAGGTACTTGCCACTTCTCCCTGGGCTGAGAAATATAGACTTTTTGTTGCATTATTTAATTATGCAAAAGCATACAGGTAACTGCCAAAATAAAGAAAATGCCAACATAGTTTCTTAATGGGGCATTGGGCCTCCACGAGCCAGAACAGCTTCAGTGCGCCTTGGCATATATTCTGCTAGTGTCTGGAACTCTATTGGATGGGTGCAACACCATTGGTCCACTAAATTCCATAATTATTTTTTTGTTGTTGATGCTGGTGGAAAATGCTGTCTCAAGCCCCTCTCCAGAATCTCCCATAAGTGTTCAATTGGGTTGAGATGACGGCCATGGCATATGGTTTATCGTTTTCATGCTCATCAAACCATTCAGTGACCACTCGTACCCAGTGGACCACATAGCTATGGTAGCAAGAACAAGGACCTGCCAAGCATGTTTATACATGACCCTAATCATGGGATGTTAATTGCTTTATTAACTCAGGAACCAGACTTGTGTGGACGCACCTGCTTTCAATATACTTTGCATCCCTCAATTACTCAAGTGTTTCCATTATTTTGGCAGTTACCTGTAGCATACTAAGTGAAATGACTGTAGTTAGTAGCTTGTCTTAACATGTCTGTGAACCTCTGAGGTCGATGTTGTAAGTGCTGAGTGAGAAGGCTCTTAGAATAGCATTTTTTTATGCGGATGATGAGAAAACCAAAATTATTTTCCAGCTGTTGACCCCCTATGGTCCCAATTGTCCAATGCAGGCAGGATTTTAAAAGGCAGATAAAAAAATAAAAGAAAGAACTGGAGATGTTCTCACGGTAAATGACAACAGATGATTTTTGCCTCTTTGAAGGTTTCCTTTTTATTTGTGGCATGTTAGTCATGTTTTTAAGGATAGTAGATGGCATTTGTCAATTTGCTTCAGACCCATGTCATCAGCAGTTTCGCAGCCATGCTATATAATAAAAGCTGATATAATTCTCTCACATTTAAGTTGATGGGTTTTTTATCTGTAGCCAACATTTTATATGGTCTTAAGACTCAATGGCTGTGAACATTTATTTGACTGAGTATGACCACTTTGTTCACCTACTGTGACAACCACTTTTCTCAATGCTCCCTCCTTTTAGCAGGTCTGTTCAGTCATGAAGCAGGGGTGTGGCGTTACAGTTCCTCTTGAGTGTTCCTGCCCTCACGTTAGTGGGAGGCATACAGTAGAGAACTAGTGAACAAGGCCAGGATCTGCATCCCCCCTCAGCACACCACAGACCAGGATATCCCCTTAGAGGAAACCATTCGTTATCAGTCCAAATTTGCCAGCTCATCTATTTCTGACAATTCCACATTTCCTATTTAATCTAACTGAATTAACCAAATTAGTGATAGCTTTCCAACTGTTGAAAGCAGTTGGCTGTGGGCCAGCGTTTCTGACTGGAGGCCTTGTTCCAAGTTAGAAGCTGATCATACATGATCAGACTAACTGGCGAACAGGGTTAGTACTGTTCAAGCTCCTAATAGTAGGCTAACACATCCCCTTTCACAGACACACAGGTTGTTACTGTAAATCTGATTTGATGTTTTTATGCCTTTCCGGAGCACACTAACTTGACATACTTTTGTGGTGTTTTTTATATTTTTTATTCTGTTGTAGCTATTTGGTGACTGGGAGTCCCAAATGCGGCGAGTCATGAAGATGATTGCAGGAGGAGGCCTCACCATCACTGGCTCGCACCACATGTGTGGGGACTACCTTTACAGTGGCCACACAGTCATGCTGACACTCAGCTATCTCTTCATTAAAGAATGTAAGTAGGCTACACAACACTACGGCATAGCCTCTCTTAGTGAAGTCTGTGATGTTTATTTTTGGAGTGGAGGAGACAGTCTGTGGTAAACTGTACGAGCTGTTGGAGCTAATGTATGTTCTCTCAACAGGCATACATCTGATTGGTCACATTGACTGAAAGGTATTTTCTGTGTTTCTTGCAGACTCTCCAAAACGGTTCTGGTGGTACCATTTGATCTGCTGGTTGCTATGTGCTGTAGGCCTATTCTGCATTCTCTTGGCTCATGACCACTACTCCATAGATGTGGTGGTGGCTTACTTCATCACCACACGCCTATTCTGGTGGTACCACACCATGGCCAACCAGCAAGTAAGTCTATATTTGGTCACACTTACCAGTGGAATAACCAATGTAATTACCCTGTAATAGACTAGTATTACCTGCATGTTCAACGTGTATCAACAATTAAGGCATGGTGTTGTTCATGAACATTTAACTTGTTTCACAGGTGCTGAAGGAATCATCGCAGAGCAACTTTTTCTCAAGGGTGTGGTGGTACCGAATTTTCCAGTACCTGGAACAGAATGTCACAGGCATCGTCCCTCGGAACTACCAGATGCCGCTGTCATGGCCACCGACCCAATGGAGTCTAGTGAAGTACAGCCGTATTGACACACAGTGCCCGTGACAGCAGGAAGTGACCCCCCCCCAGGAGGACATGATGGTGGGTCTCTTAACAACACTCTTTAAAGTGCCGCATCTAATCACAAGAGGATGCCCTATCTATCGAACTTTGATGCTGCTCCATCTCCCTTTAACGCCCTTCTGTAACATACACTCCAGTCCAACTGGCTAGTACTGTGACAACCATCGTTTCAGCCAAAACATTTCACATTGGAAAACAATCATTCTATCCTCTCGAGGCTACTCTGAAAGTAATGGTTTCCAGTGGGTGGATCGCAAGCATTTCAAAAGTGGGTCCAGATCTATTTCAGCTCGCAACAGGAAATCTATAGTTAAAGGCGAATATCTCCCTCTGTAACCGGTTACTGAAATGTTATTAAATAAACATGTTTGTCACAGCGATTGGGCTGTTCCAAAAGTTTGGTGTTATCATGCTCAGATGTTTTACCAAGTTTTGGTTCAAAATAGCTTTGAGAACTGACCTGTCGTGAAGCAGGAGGTGTTTTTTGTAGTGACTTACATTTTTGTAGTTGTCTAAAATAAGCTTGGCCAAGGTGTAAACTATTTTCTAAGCATATAACAGGTTTATTATTCAAATTAATGCTTTAGATTTTTACAGTTAGGAGACTATAGCAAAAAGGAGTAAATAAATGAGTAACAATATTCCTCAGTGCCTTTCTTGTTGTGATTGTACAGTAAGTGTATCAGTGTCCTCATTAATGTTGACTTGAATGACTGTTTTTAAAGTGCTACATCAGTATTTACACTTGAACAGATAGGAGGGTGTTTAAATGAACCTGATGCTGATCACCGATTACAGCATAGACAGTTGAGCAATTACGACTCCATGACATTTTCTCCCTGTTTCTGAATGTAAAGAATCATGAAATTCTTTTAACCATGTTAGTGTCTTTCCAAGTCAGTCATGTTTGCTTAAAAAAAAAAAACATTTCTTATTTTCCATTTATTTATTACATCGATAATTTCTTGTGTTTTTGCTTGGGATATTGGATTGCCATGTAATTTCTTGCCTATTATGCCAAATAGCTGCATTGTTTGGGCTGTCCTTTGACCCAAAGATTAGGTCAGTGTGATGGAGAGGGAGGTTTAAAAGCAAGGTTTTATTGAGTGGTCCTGACAATTTCTCAGCTTACTGATGATGACTGACCCATAATGCTCCTCTCCTCAATGTATACGTATACCTCAGAAGTGTCGTGTTAACCAACCAATGAGAAGAGCTGGTTATGGTGTAACCATGGAAGAAATTAATCCAAAAGGAAATAAATAATATTTAGCACACCTTAATCTGCGATTCCTTTTTTTTAAATGTATGTACTGGAGAAGTGATCTTTCTCCACACAATTTGGTCATGACGGCTTTGCACAGTCTTGGCGTTCTCTCAACCAGCTTCGTGAGGTAGTCATTTCAAGTAACAGGTGTGCCTTGTTAAAAGTTAAATTGTGGAATTTCTTCCCTTATTAATGCGTTTGAGATAATCAGTTGTGTTGTGACATGGTAGGGTTGGAATACAGAAGATGGGCTAAGTTCATATTATGGCAAGAAAAGCTCAAATAAGCAAAGTGAAACGAAAGTCCATTACTTTAAGACATGAAGGTCAGTCGATGCAGAACACTTCAAGAACTTTTAAAGTTTCAAGTGCAGTCGCAAAATCCATCAAGCGCTATGATAAACTGGCTCTCATGAGGACCACCACTGGAAAGGAAGACCCAGAGTTCCCTCTGGTGCAGAGGATAAGCTCTGCAGCAGAGTTCACTTCACCTCAGATTGCTGCCAAAATAAATGCTTCAGAGTTCAAGTAACCGACATATCTCAACATCAACTGTTCAGAGGAGACTGTGTGAATCAGGTTTTCATGGTTGAATTGCTGCAAAGAAACCACTATTAAAGGACACCAATGAGAAGAAGAGACTTGCTTGGGCCTAGAAACACGAGCAATGCACATTAGACCGACGGAAATCTGTCCTTTTGATCTGATGAGTCGAAATTTGAGATTTTTTTGGGTTCCAACTGCTGTGTCTTTGTGACACAGAGTAGGTGAATGAAGGATCTCTGCATGTGTGGTTCCCACCGTGAAGCATGGAGGAGGTGTGGGGGTGCTTTGCTGGTGACACTGTCAGTGATTTATTTAGAATTCCAGGCACACTCAACCAGCATGCCTACCACAGCATTCTGCAGTGTTACGCCATTCCATCGGGTTGCACTTAATCCTACTATCAGTTGTTTTTCAAAAGGACAATGACCAGCACACTTCCAGGCTGTGTAAAGGGGCTATTTGACTAAGGAGAGTGGAGTGCTGCATCAGATGACCTGCCTCCACAATCACCTGACCTCAAACCAATTGAGATGAGTTGGATCGCAGCGCAAAGGAAAAGCAGCCATCAAGTGCTCAGCATATGTGGGAACTCCTTCAAGACTGTTGAAAAACATTCCAGGTAAAGCTGGTTGAGAAAATGCCAAAAGTGTGCAAAGCTGTCTTTAAGGCAAAGGGTGGCTAATTTTGAAGAATCTAAACTATAAAAATGTTTTTTTTAAAACAATTTTTGGTTACTACATGATTCCATATGTTTAATTTCATAGTTTTGATGTCTTCACTGTTTTATTCTACAATGTAAAACATAGTAAAAATAAAGAAAAACCCTTCAATGAGTAGTAGGTGTGTCCAAACTTTTGACTCGTACTGTATATCTATGACCTTTGGAGTGAAATTGACTTCCAAGGGATATCTGAAAGGTGTGCAACTTAACAGCCTGGACAAGACTGAGGTTTATTTTATGGTACTGCTGGTTTGTTTTTAATACAGGCTGTAAAACAATATCTGATCAAGTCAATAGCCACCCTTTACCTTGATGACAGATTCACACACTCTTGGCGTTTGCTCAACCAGCTTCATGAGGTAGTAATTTCAATTAACAGGTGGGCCTTAATTTGTGGAGTTTCTTTCCTTCTTAATGCATTTGAACCAATCGGTTGTGTTGTGACAAGGTAGGGGGGTATACAGATGATATGACTATTTGGAAAAAGACCAAGTCCATATTATGGCAAGAACAGCTCAAATAAGCAAAGCGAAATGACAGTCCATCATTACTTTAAGACATGAAGGGCAGTCAATACCGAACATTTTAAGAAATTTGAAAGTTTCTTCAAGTGCAGTTGCAAAAAACATCAAGCGCTATGACTAAACCGGCTCTTATGAGGACCACCACAGGAATGGAAGACCCAGAGTTACCTCTGCTGCAGAGGATAAGTTAGTCACCAGCTTCAGAAATTGCAGCCCAAATAAATGCTTCACAGTTCAACTAACTGACAAATCTCAACATCAACTGTCCAGAGGAGACTGTGAATCAGGCCTTCATGGTGGAATTGCTGCAAAGAAACCACTACAAAAGAAAGGACACCAATAAGAAGAGACTTGCTTGGGACAAGAACACGAGCAATGGACATTAGACTGGTGGAAATCTGTCCTTTTGGTCTGGAGTCCAAATTTGATATTTTTGGTTCCAACTGCCATGTTTTTGTGAGATGCAGTGTGGGTGAACGGATGATCTCCACATGTATTTCCCACTGTGAAGCATGGAGGAGGAGGTGTGATGGTGTGGGGGTACTTTGCTGGTGACACTGTCTGTGATGAATTTATAATTCAAGGCACACTTAACCAGCATGGCTACCACAGCATTCTGCAGCTATACTCCATCCCTTCTGGTTTGGCTTAGTGGGACTATCATTAGTTTTTTCAACAGTACCATGACCCAACAAAGCTCCAGGCTGTGTAAGGGCTATTTTACCAAGAAGGAGAGTGATGGAGTGCTGCATCAGATGACCTGGCCTCCACAATCCCCTGACCTCAACCAATTTGAGATGGTTAGGGATGAGTCAAACTGTAGAGTGAAGGAAAAGCAGCCAACAAGTGCTCAGCATATGTGGGAACTCCTTCAAATCAAATCTAAGTTTATTTGTCACGTGCGCCGAATACAACAGCTATTTAACAGTGAAATGCTTACTTACAGGCTCTAACCAATGGTGCGAGAAATTATTTTTGGACAGGTGATTTAGAAAGAATCATACCTGTCTATATAAGGTCCCACAGTTGACACTGCATGTCAGGGCAGAAACTATAGCATGAAGTACAAGGAACTGTCTGTAGATCTCCAAGATATAATTGTGAATAGGCATATATTTGGGGAAGAGTATAAAACAATTTCTTGAGTGTTGAAAGTTTCCAAAAGCATAGTGGACTCCATCATTGGGAAATGTAAAAAATATGGAACTTCTCAGACTCTGACTAGAGCTGACCATCCGACCAAACTGAGCAACCGGGCAAAAATGACCTTGATCAGGGAGATGACCAAGAACCCAATGACTACTCGGACAGAACTACAGAGTTCCTTGGCTGAGATGGGAGAAACTGCCTGAAGGACAACAGTCTTTGAAGCACTTCACCAATCTGGGCTTTATGGGAGAATGGCCAGATGGAAGCCACTCCTGAGAAAAAGGCACATGACAGCACGCCTGGAGTTTGACAAAAGGCATGTGAAAGACTCAGAGCATAAGGCAAAATATTCTATGGTCTGATGAGACAAAAATGAAACTATTTTGCCTGAATGCAAAACGCTATGTCTGGAGAGAACCTGTCACAGCTCATCACCCGTCTAACCATCTCTACCATGAAGCATGATAGTGGCAGCATCATGCTATGGGGATGCTTTTCAGCAGAATGGACTGGGAGACTGGTAAGGATAGAGGAAACAATGAATGGAGCCAAATACAGGCAAATCCTTCATGAGAACCTGCTTCAGAGTGCCAACGACCTTAGACTGAGGTGACGATATCAGTTCTAACAGGACAATGACCCCAAGCATACAGCCAAAGCAACGCTGGAATGGCTTCAGAGCAAGAATGTGAAAGTCCTTGAGTGGCCCAGCCAAAGCCCAGACTTGAATCCCATTGAAAATCTGTGGAAAGACTTGAAGATTGCTGTTCACCACTGCTCCCCATATAACTTAACAGAGCTTTGACAAAATCAATCTGAATGGGAGAAATTCCCAAATTCAGATGTGCAATGCTGATGGACATACCCAAGACAATTCAAAGCTGTAATCGCCGCCAAAGGTGCTTCTACAAAGTATTGACTCACGTGTTTAAATACTTATGTACATTTGATATTCCTGTATTCCATATGCAATAAATTTGCTAAAATGTCTAAACATGTTTTCACTGTCATTATGGGTCATTGTGTGTAGATGGGTGAGAAAAAAAAGATATTCAATACCTCTTGATTTCAGCCTGTAACACAACAATATGTGGAATACGTTAAGTAGTTTAAATACTTTCTGAAAGCACTGTATGTCATTCAGTACCATACTTAAGCAATAAGGCACGGGGGGCTGGTATAGGGCCAATATACCACGGCTAAGGACTGTTCTTAGGCACTACGCAATGCCGTGGTATAATGGTCATATACCACACACCCTCGTACCTTATTGCTATTATAAACTGGTTACCAATGTAATTAGAGCAGTACAAATAACCGTTTTGTCAGACCCGTGGTATATGCTCTGATATACCATGGCTGTCAGCCAATCAGCATTCAGGGCTCGAACCATCCAGGTTATAATAGAAATGATTCTGCGTTTGACTGTTGCTATCTTGAAATGTCATTGAATATTAGACAGAGCGTGAGCTAGGTGAAGTATTCACTCAGCTGATACTGATCCTTTACCATTGGATTGCGTCCATGCAAAAGCATAATGTATCGTTATTTCATTGAATTACCTCAAGCGGGGCTCCCTTGTTAAAGAGACCCTGGTCTCAATGGTGACTCCCTGCTTAAAGAAAGGTTAAATATATATATATATATTTTAAATAAGGGTGTATGTGTTTCAAGAACCAGCTCTTTCTTCTATTTGCTGTAATTGACTAATACAGCTTATCATTTCAAATCAAATGAAATACACATATTTAGCAGATGTTATTGCGGGTGTGCATCAGTCAGGTGTGCATCAGTCAAGGTTTAAGCTGAATGACTTGCATTCATGAAGCACTTCTCACATGCCCAGGAAGTGTTTTTATTAACAGTATTAACACCATGTTGGTTACGCGTAGCGTTGTGCCATGGCTCGGAGTGAATCTCAGTCATGGTTAATCTCAGTCATGGCTATTCACTGGGAAGACAGATCAAGTAAGAGTTTCTCTATGTTTGTCTCATTTTGCTCGTGGGTAACTTTGTAGTTTTTTTTTAGTGCGAGATAGCAGGGGTTTGTCATGGGGTTCATTTATGAATACGAGTAACGTTCATTCACACATGATGGCCAAGAATAAAATCTTCATTCAGTTTATTTATAATAGTCTAATTCATAAAAATGGGTTTATTTTTTGATAGTGTTAACAACTGATGTGTAATATTTTTGGGGACTTCAGAGGAACTAGTGCCTACGGTCAGTCGTACAGCAGGACCACAGTAAACAGCCCATTATCAGTTTGAAAACTTCATGCTGGCACGTTTTGGAAAAAAGGGCACGTGTCACAGTAGCTGATGTTTTTCTCAATACATTGCAATCAATGGGAAAAGATGTGTGTCACAGGGTTGACGTGACGGAGCAAGAAGTGAGAGAGAGAGAGAGAGAGAGAGAGAGAGAGAGGAGAGGGAGGGAGGGGATGAGAAGGGAGAGAGAAGGGAAGAGAGAAGGGACAAGAGTGAGGGAGAGGGTGAAGGAGGGAGAGATAGAGGAGAGAGATGAGAGGAGGTCAAGGGAGGGAAAGAAGGAGCAAGAGAGAATGGAGGGAGGAGGGAGAGAAGGTGTAGAGTGATGGAGAGGGTGAAGGAACGGGGAGAGAAGAGAAAGAGGAGGTTAGTGTGAGAAGAGACGGACATGAGATAAACGACAAAAACGTCAGCCCTGTGACACTCATCGTTTCCCATTGACTGCAATGTATCAAGAAAAACCTCAGATAATGTGATATTTGACCTTTTTTGCGAGAAACTTGCCAGGATGACGTTTTCCGATGATATTATGTTGGGTGAGCAGAGCAGACTGTACCAGACCCCCTGGAGATGTCCCCCTGGTGAGTGGCAATCGTCCGTCAGCAGTCCAAAAGACCATTTCCCCTGCAGTCCTCCCTGGACTCTCCCAACTCACACTAGTGTTCGTGCATCGCTGACCTACAAACCACAACCACTAGTTCCACTTCCACTAGTTCCCTCCTCTATTCCTGTTTGCTGTGTGTGTGTGACTGTTTGGTGTGTGTGTGTGTCCGGTGTGTGGTAATAAAGTGTGGATTGTATTTGTAATTGATTTAATCTAACCTTTATTTAACTAGGCAAGTCAATTAAGAACAAATTCTTATTTACAATGACGGCCTACCCCGGCCAAACCCGGACGACGCTGGTCATTTACGTTCTCTAACCGGGACGCCGGGACAGTTGCATCCATATGTAAAGCACCACCTCAATCAAAGTCCACCACCACATGGTGGCGCTCTTTTTCAGACACTGTGTCTTGTTCCAGGGGTCGTATGTGTGATACTGTGTCTTATTCCAGGGGTCGTATGTGTGATACTGTGTCTTGTTCCAGGGGTCGTACATGTGATACTGTGTCTTGTTCCAGGGGTCGTATGTGTGATACTGTGTCTTGTTCCAGGGGTCGTATGTGTGATACTGTGTCTTGTTCCAGGGGCCGTATGTGTGATACTGTGTCTTATTCCAGGGGTCGTATGTGTGATACTGTGTCTTGTTCCAGGGGTCGTATGTGTGATACTGTGTCTTGTTCCAGGGGCCGTATGTGTGACACTGTGTCTTGTTCCAGGGGTCGTATGTGTGACAATGTGTCTCGTTCCAGGGGTCGTATGTGTGACAATGTGTCTTGTTCCAGGGGTCGTATGTGTGACACTGTGTCTTGTTCCAGGGGCCGTATGTGTGATACTCTGTCTTGTTCCAGTGGCAGCCTTTGCCCAGACACCTGAGGGTCTGGGCAAACACTGGACTCCCCTGTGAATACCGCAACAGCTCTTGTCCTATTGGAGGGACAAAACTGTAGGAATACATGGAATACTGGAGCAGACTCCTATGCAAATTCAAAAGTGTACGTTATAGCAGAGAAAGTGTTGCGCTGTCCAGCAGGATCTGACATGTTTGACACCACTTCCATCATAGGAGAGAACGTTTACAAAATTGCAAAGGTAAGAAATCTTACCAGTCACTAGGAGTGAGATGCCGATTATAATTCCATGATCTATGGAACCAGTTACGTGGACAGATGTTTGTTCTTTTCTCCATCAAGACATCATCCACATCTACCATTGTCTTATGACTGCTGTATTGCTGTGTCTGCCCCCTACAGGAACTGCATGGTAAGGCCAGTCAGGAGGTGTGGGATTCTGTGATTTTGCGATTCTGACCCAGCAGTTAACCAGCTCTGGGCCACAGCTTCACCGCAGAAACTATAAGCGGAGGAGATCTCAATTTCAAGGTTAGCAACTCTTCTCCGCTTTTCATTGTACTATATTTAGATCATTGTCATGCAGATAACCCCTCTTCAATGTATTGAATTGTTCTGAAACGGGGGCTTTTTGAGGGTGACCCATTTTGGCAAGGAATTAGAGATACACTGTTTGGAGCTCCCTCCAATGAGACACAGGACTGCCACCCCCCCAAACCTGTTCTCTTCAGCACTGGAGAGGTGTGAGCAGGGTTCTTTTTCAGCCTTTTTCCATTGTAGCCCCAGCGCAGCCTAACACTTTCCAATGGCTTAAACTGTGGTGTTACCCTAGGGGAATTGTGTTTCCAAAGCTAGGACTGTGTGTCAGTGTACTGTAACATGATGTCACCATGGAGATGTGGCCGTGCTGTTCTCTCTGGCCTAGCTGACCTGGCCCCTCCCGTGTCACCCAAACATTGTGGGCGTCCAGATGATCACCACAGGACCTGTGGCCATTGTGGCTGTCCCTGGAGAAATGACGTGAGTTTCCACTACAGTGTGAACATGTGTGAGTGGTTGAACTTAACAAACCCTCGTTTGATTTTTCTTTCCAATGCTGTCATGGAAAATGTGATTAGGGAACAGATGTGTTGGACTTGGACTTGAGATGGAATAGGTTGTGACTCGCAGGTCATGTTGTTTTGAAGGGAACAGGCAGGCCGTAGCGTTTGTTTAGCTGACGCGCTGAAGGACACGTTGGTTGAACTCTGTTTACTTTACTCGTGTTTTGCAGCACCATGTCAGGGGAGGCCGTCAAGCACGTGAGAATCAAATATCACACACACACACATACATACACACCCACTCATTAAGGCAAAATATTCTGTTTGCATTTGTTGGTATTACATTTGAATGTGTTATACGGATGGCCTTTGTTTGTTGATAAGGAACTTGGAGGCTCAGCGAACGTTCAGTAATGCAGAGGTGGTCGTCGCTGGCCTGTGTAGCATCTACTCATTACTTTACCACCAATGAGGAGTACCAGGTGCGAGAGAAGAAGTGAGATTTTGAGTGGTATCAGATCGCTGCTCCATCACTTACTACAGTTATTTCTCGAAGATCCAGCATTGCAAAGGAGCATCCACTATCTCTGCATATATCCAGAAGTTTTGAGGCCATTGCAGAGGTGAGGACCACATACTGCACAGGAAACTGGGACAATGTTTGCACAGATGCATCTTGGGAGACGAGGTAGGGTACTTCCTGTTTATTCAACGTCGTCATGTCATGTGCGCTGTATATCAGACACCATCCATTTTAGTAGGAAGTGATATCCTTTTAATGGCTTCTGTAAATGAATAAATAAATAGCTAGCAGTGCCTGGAACTATCTGCTTGGTTTGATTCCTTGGCTTATTTAGCGTCATTCACACCAGGCCTTATTTCTCAAGGACATCTTATTGATAAAATTGTCAGTTTTATAGCTGATTATCACCACACAGCTTAAAGGTCCAATGCAGCTGTTTCTATCTCAATATCGAATCATTTCTGGGTAACAATTAATGACAGACTTTACGATTGTGATTGTTTTCAATTAAAATGGTAAAAAAGGAAACAAAAATAGCTTCTTAGCAAAGAGCAATTTCTCAAGCAAGAATTTTGCTAGGGCTGTCTGGGGGAGGTCTGAGTGGGGGGGGGGGTGTCTTAATTAATTGCAAGCATAAGAAGTATTTTTGAGAAAAGCAGAGGCAGGTTGGGCCAGATGGTTGCTAATGGGTGGTCTTTAGAGCTTGTTTTGCCCAATTAGGGTTAGATTTAACCCTGTCCAATTAGGGTTAGATTTAGCCCTGTCCAATTAGGGTTAGATTTAGCCCTGTCCAATTAGGGTTAGATTTAGCCCTGTCCAATGAGGTCACTTTTGGTCTACTGGTAACCTCCATGGTGTGGTCATGGTGAGTGTGTTCTAAATATCAGAACTCTCCTGTGCCAACAGCCTGATGTCTCTCTGTGTGACATTAACGAGGTCACAGACTCTTTGATCAGCTCAGTCAACATCAGCCTGACAACATCAGAGGTGGGGGGGGGGGGGGTGAATGGAAGGTGACACTGAGCCCTCATGTGTTTAGTGTTCTTGTCTCTATTTCTTGTCTTTTCTTTCCTCCTCTCTCTCTTCTCTCGTCTCCTCTCACAATAGGTTTAACTGGGTAAAGAATGGAGCAGAGAGTAATGTTACCATTGAGTGGCACATCCTCCTGTCAGCCCAGACTTTCTCCTACCGGATCAGACACTTTGGACACTACAAACAGAGGAAGGGGATCACAGATCCCGTGATTCCAGTGAATGGGGGTGTGTCAGAGCTCTTCGGAGTCTCCAAAAGAACGTATTACTAATAACCGCTGGTCACTGAGTAAGACCAAATAGGGCACATAGTAGTGTACACTTCTAGTGACCCACATTTGATGATGTATTTATATTCTCTATTTCAATGCAGTTCAATGTATGTACAGCATTGAAGCACTAAATGTATTTATATTACCTTTACTTAACTAGGCAAGCCAGTTAAGAACAAATTCTTATTTTCAATGATGGCCTAGGAACAGTGGATTAACTGCCTGTTCAGGGGCAGAACGACAGATTTGTACCTTGTCGGCTCGGGGATATGAACTTGCAACCTTTCAGTTACTAGTCCAACGCTCTAACCACTAGGCTACTCTGCTGCCCGAGGCGGACCAGTGCTTCAATACGCAACCGGCCTTTGGGTTGACGGGCAACAAGCCATTACGCTGAATGTGCCCAACAGGATGACGGCGGAAATATGTTTTGAATGTAGGGCAGCTTCAGTGCCATTCCATAGCTCATCTCCCATGGAAATTAAAATCATTTGTTTATGATCAGTTGAGTCACGTTTTGTGTGTGTGTGTGTAATTATGTACAGTGCTTATTTTGAATAGAATTAAATGATTTAAATATTGTGGCACACTTCTTAGTTTTATGTAGAAGGAATAAAGTGAAGAAAGCTAGTCTCAAAATGCAATTGGTTCATTCATCACAGGCAATTACAGATTATGAAACGTTAGAATTACCAAGCTGCACGACACGTTGTTTCACAAAAGGGTTCCCATTTCTCCTTACATTTCAGAGGTGTATTTATTTCTCTCCTTTGTGATTTTTCTTAGATCAATTATTGAGGCACAAAGAATTTGAAATATCCAAAAACAATATAACTATACAAATATTGTCGGATTTCTGGTATAAAAAAACAAGTTGGAAGTTCTATACACACTTTAATACTGTCGCTGCTTTGGGATTTATGCTTATCAGAGTGTGGTTTTGTACGCTGAGAAGGGTGTTAACACTTCCTATGTCCATGTTCGCAGGCCTAGGTTGGGTGTAAGGCAATAAGAGAAATAAGCTAAATAGAATGAAACAGATCTTTGTCAAGATGATTGTCCATAGCTAACACTCCAGACATATTACCCCAACGTAAAACAATACATTTTGAACAATAAATATACCGTGACTCAAACACTTTTCCGTAGACGACAAACCCTTAACATCTTAAAATAGGCAGTTCAGTTTCACAGCAGCTTTGGATGGATTTCCTTTTCGCACACTATAACATCGGAAAAGAGAGGGAAACAAATTCTGTGTTTGCATTTGTAAATACTGAGACACAAATAGCACAAAATAAACCCCTCACTATCAAAAGTGACCGAACCACGCCAGTGTTTTTAGTCTAACAATGTACAACCGTGCAACAACATCAAAAGGTACTTGCAGCACATTTAGGTAGAAAGTAAAAGCCATCCTTGAAACTAGAAATCCCTGACATTTAAAAACTATATTTCTATAGATGATTTATGAAGGAATCTAAATGAGACTTTTAGGGCTAATTTAATAAACTTAAATGGGGAAACTTCAACTTCTACACTATTGGGTCAAAGGAGACCACTAGTCCATCACTATGAACCAGCAGCTGTGTCATAAAATAGACAATGAGTATAAAAAAAGTAATGGCTGTCAAAATAATGATAAAGTACATAAGAACCAATCAAAACGATCTCTGACAATTTGCTGACTCTACAACATCCAATTAGGGCCCTCCTCTACAACTAAATAGATCCACACAATCAAATGAAAACACATAATGGATACTACGTACACTGAACAAAAATATAAACGCAACATGCGATCATTTTACTGAGTTACAGTTCAAATAAGGAAATCAGTGGGTTAATTATGCCCTAATCTATGGATTTCACATGACTGGGAATACAGATATGCATCGGTTTGTCACAGATACTTAAAAAAAAAGTAGGGACGTGGATCAGAAAACCAGTCAGTATCTGGTGTGACCGCCATTTGCCTCATGCAGTACGACACATCTCCTTCACATAGAGTTGATCAGGCTGTTGATTGTGGCCGGTGGAATGTTGTCCCACTCCTCTCCAATGGCTGTGCGAAGTTGCTGGATATTGGCGGGAACTCGAACACGCTGTCGTACATGTCGATCCAGAGCATCCCAAACATGCTCAATATGTGACATGTCAGGTGAGTATGCAGGCTATGGAAGAACTGGGACATTTTCAGCCTCAGGAATTGTGTACAGATCATTGTGTCATGGGGCTGTGCATTATCATGCTGAAACATGAGGCGATGGCGGTGGATGAATGGCACGTCAATAGGTCTCAGGATCTCGTCACGTTAATCTCTGTGCATTCAAATCGATATCGATAAAATGCAATTATGTTCGTGGTCTGTAGCTTATCCCTGCCCATACCATAACCCCACCTCCACCATGGGGCACTCTGTTCACAACGTTGACATCAGCAAACCGCTCGCTCACATCACTCCATACACGCTGTCCTCCGTCTGCCCGGTACAGTTGAAACCGGGATTCATCCCTGAAGAGCACACTTCACCAGAGTGCCAGTGGCCATCGAAGGTGAGCATTTCCCCACTGAAGTCGGTTACAACGCCAAACTGCAGCCAGGTCAAGTCCCTGGTGAGGACGACGAGCACCCAGATGAGCTTCCCTGAGACGGTTTCTGAGAATTTGTGCAGAAATTCTTTGGTTGTGCAAACCCACAGTTTCATTAGCTGTCTGGTTGGCTGGTCTGTAGAATCCTGTAGGTTAAGAAGCCAGATGTGGAGGTCCTGGGCTGGCGTCGTTACACATGGTCTTCGGCTGTGTGGCCGGTCATACTCTAAAATGACGTTGGATGTGGCTTATAATAGAGAAGTGAACATTCAGTTCTCTGGTAACATCTCTGGTGGACATTCCTGCAGTCAGCATGCCAATTGCACGCTCCCTCAAAACTTGAGACATCTGTGGCATTGTTTCGCATGACAAAACTGCACATTTTAGAGTGACCTTTTATTGCACCCAGCACAAGATGCATCTGTGTAATGATCATGCTGTTTAATCAGCTTCTTGATATGCCACACCTGTCAGGTGGATGGATTATTTTGGCAAAGGAGAAATGCTAAACTAACAGGGATGTGAACACATGTTGTGCGTATGAAACATTTCTGGGATCTTTTACATGTTGAATTTATATTTTTTGTTCAGTGTAGCTTTATATAGTCTGAACTACGAATGAATGCTGGTAAATGGGATGACGTTCCAGGATGGCCCTAGAACACTCCATAACCGTCTCCACGGGTTGCCACGGTGAAGGCGGGATAGCCTTCGTAGGTAGTGTATGCTGCCATGTCCTGGTGCAGGGAGACGGCCTGTTTGAGCTGGGAGGCAGCTACTGAGGCTGAGGTGTTCGCTATTGTGTAACCTGCAGATCAGGAGACAGGCCACGGGTTTGATAGCTATTCAAATTGTATTTCAGCTGTTCAAGCTCATATCTTGTCGTTATTGTGGAGTCTGTATGATGTCCAGTTTGAACAAGTTCTTTTTTTTATCACAAACTTTCACTTGCCAGTATATGTAATTCATGAATGGCCTTTGGTTTGGTTTGTATTTGTAGTGTATACCGTCATGTGGTTCTAAGCAATCTACTCTAGAGAGAGGGTGGTATGATGGTTAGTCTTACGGACATTCACAACATACCTGGGAATGCAGCAACGGCTGCAGCGGAGGCCTCAGCTCCTTCTGTCTGCAGACCCAGGGTATGCAGGGCGTGCTCCGCAGCATGAACCTTGGCCTCATCCACAGATGTACACAGCTTGGCTGGGGTGAACGGATGCCTGGAGGGAGGGAGGGAGGGACGAAGGAAGGAAGGGAGAGAGAGAGAGAGAGAAGGTTAAAGGGTTATATTATCCAAGGGATCCTTGGATAGAGAAAGCCGGCAGGTTGACTAGTGGATAAGAGCGTTGGGCCAGTAACCCGAAAGTTGCTGGTTTGAATCCCCAAGCCAAGCAGGTGAAAATCTGCCGGCGTGCCCTAGAGCAAGGCACTTCAACCTAATTGCTTCTGTAAATCACTGTGGATTAAAGTGTCTGCTAAATGATTGCAATGCTAGAGGAGAATGTTACTGTAACGATCGTTGTTGGAGGTATGGTCGGACCAAGTAGGTTCATCATTTTTTATTTACGATAACCGGCAAAAAAAACAGGAAAGAGTAACAACCGAACGTGCAGCTTTGTAGGGCTGAAAAGCAACAATACAAACTCAAGATCCCACAATCAACAGGTGGGAAAAGGCTGCCTAAATATGATCCCAAATCAGAGACAATAGACAGCTGCCTCTGATTGGGAACCATACCAGGCCAACATAGAAAAGGAAAAACTAGACTACCCACCCTAGTCACACCCTGACCTAACCAAAATAGAGAAATAAAAGTTTCTCTATGGTCAGGGCGTGACAGTTACAGGGTTATATTATCCTTTGATATAGGAAGCCACTACTGAAACACATTAGATGTGGCTATTAGGTGGCTGTGTTTCTTACACATTAGGGTATTGGGTGGACAGAGCCGGAATGGTGACTTTGTAGAGGAACAGTTGGCTTTGATCAGGTCCGATGGCAGAGTGAAGCTGATAAACTGGCTGCCCCCAGTTGTTCTTCTGACACACTTCCTCCAAGATCTGGAAGAAGACATGAAACATCAATAGATGTGTTTTTCTGAAACATTTCAATTATTGTGTCAGCAGAATGCTGAATACCTTATTTATGGCTTATAAGTAATTAATTGCGTGTGAGCAGAATGGTGAATACCTTATTTACGGCTAATAAGTATTCAAGTGCGTATGTGTTTGTTGTCCCGTCAGTTCTCATCAGGTCTGGACGTGTGTGTGTGTGTGTGTGAGTACCTGTGGTGTGTGTTTGATACCGGGAGGCTTCACAGGGTTCATGGGCGTGAGTTCCATGCCTGGCAGCAGGTCAAAGAGCTTGTCCTCGGGGTGCTTGTCTGTCTTTAGCTGGTAGGTGGCACAGCCTCGGCCTAAACCTGCGTAGGCGAGGTATCCGCGACCACCCATCCCGCGTATGCCCGCTGCCCCTACAGGTACATTCATGTAAATTTCTAGGAATGCAAGAAGGCATTATATCGAATCAAATCACCAGAAATCACCTGGGAGGCAATCAATACCTTGTAAAGACTGATCATAGGTCATCCAGGCCAGCACATTACAGCGATTCCATTTTTGACGTGTTAAATTTCCCCCCAAATCCAACTTGATTGAACTGTACTTGTCATACTAATGCAGAGCAAATTTTGAATGACAGTCAGGCATACTAAATCTCTTACTGCTAAAAATAAAGCAGTACAGTTATTCAATGCATGTACGTACGTTATCTCTATTAGGAGATCAAACTTTTTTTTTGTGTGTTTTTTTGTGAATTTTACCCCTTTTTTTCTTCCCAATTTTCGTGATATCCAATTGTTGTAGTAGCTACTATCTTGTCTCATCGCTACAACTCCCGTATAGGCTCGGGAGAGACGAAGGTTGAAAGTCTTCTTAACACAGCGCGCATCCAACCCGGAAGCCAGCCGCACCAATGTGTCGGAGGGTACACTGTGCACCTGGCAACCTTGGTTAGCGTTCACTGCGCCCTGCCCGTCACAGGAGTCGCTGGTGCGCGATGAGACAAGGACATCCCTACCGACCAAGCCCTTCCTAACCCGGACGACGCTAGGCCAATTGTGCGACAGAGCCTGGGCGTGAACCCAGGGACTCTGATGGCACAGCTGGCGCTGCAGTACAGCGCCCTTAACCACTGCGCCACCCGGGAGGCCCAGGAGATCAAACATTAATGAAAGAACATACAGTATATCATTGCAAAATGTTAATTTGGCTCCAGACTGAATGAAGCACTTTATAGCTTTCTCTGATTCAAACAAACAAAACAATTTCAGTTGAATCCTGAAACTATGAGGCTGGTTTCCATTTGATTTGGATATCTCAAGTGATTATAGCAGATTCCATTGGCCTTATCAGCTACTCAAAGACACAGGTAGATAAATGCCATATATATATGTGTGTGTGTGTGTGTGTGTGTGTGTGTGTGTGTGTGTGTGTGTGTGTGTGTGTGTGTGTGTGTGTGTGTGTGTGTGTGTGTGTGTGTGTGTGTGTGTGTGTGTGTGTGTGTGTGTGTGTGTGTGTGTGTCTCACTGATTAGCTGTGGAGAGGAATCAGAGAGAGGGTACCCACCTCTGACTGAGGGCGTGCGCACCAGGCCACGGCCCCCCACAAGCCCCTTGGCAATGGGGAAGCGGAACTGATCAGGAATAGCAGCATATATCTGGGGGGCGTAGAACACGGGGGGACCCAGGTAGGCTGCTGAGGGGTCATACACCTGGCCCAGTGTGTAGGTGTACTCCCCCTGGAGCACGGCCCCACCGCGGCCACCTGTACCCCGGGTGTAGCGCACGTAGTTGTCCTTATCCACCGGCTTAGCCAGGGTCACCTCCACGGGAGAGCCATCCACCAGCTAGGGGAGAAGTTGACATTTGGATCTATTCCGTGTAGAGGCAGGTTGTGGCTGGATAATGCATTGTTGTATGACATTGCTTGGTTCTGATGGCTTATCGTTCAGCTGGAGCCTGGTAGGGATGAGACTTTGATTCCCACGTGAACTGAATATGTTGAATATGTGCTAACTGTGAGTCACTTAGATAAAAGCATGTGTCACCATGACATTACATGTCCTGGGATAGGCCGGTGAGAGAGAGACCAGTGAGGGAGAGAGGCCAGTGAGAGAGAGAGAGAGAGAGAGACCAGTGAGAGAGAGAGGCCAGTGAGAGAGAGAGAGAGACCAGTGAGAGAGAGAGAGACCAGTGAGAGAGAGAGACCAGTGAGAGAGAGAGGCCAGTGAGAGAGAGAGAGAGACCAGTGAGAGAGAGAGAGACCAGTGAGAGAGAGAGACCAGTGAGAGAGAGAGACCAGTGAGAGAGAGAGACCAGTGAGAGAGAGAGACCAGTGAGGGAGAGAGACCAGTGAGGGAGAGAGGCCAGTGAGAGAGAGAGAGAGAGACCAGTGAGAGAGAGACCAGTGAGAGAGAGAGACCAGTGAGAGAGAGAGACCAGTGAGAGAGAGAGAGACCAGTGAGAGAGAGAGACCAGTGAGAGAGAGAGACCAGTGAGAGAGAGAGACCAGTGAGAGAGAGAGACCAGTGAGAGAGAGAGACCAGTGAGAGAGAGAGACCAGTGAGAGAGAGAGACCAGTGAGAGAGGGAGAGACCAGTGAGAGAGAGAGAGACCAGTGAGAGAGAGAGAGACCAGTGAGAGAGAGAGAGAGAGACCAGTGAGAGACCAGTGAGAGAGAGAGACCAGTGAGAGAGAGAGACCAGTGAGAGAGAGAGACCAGTGAGAGAGAGAGAGACCAGTGAGAGAGAGAGAGACCAGTGAGAGAGAGAGAGACCAGTGAGAGAGAGAGACCAGTGAGAGAGAGAGACCAGTGAGAGAGAGAGACCAGTGAGGGAGAGAGGCCAGTGAGAGAGAGAGAGAGAGAGAGAGAGAGACCAGTGAGAGAGAGAGAGAGAGACCAGTGAGAGAGAGAGGCCGGTGAGAGAGATTATACCTTTCCATTCAGTCCGTCCATGGCGCTTATCGCGTCTTCTCTCTGGGTGAAATGGACAAAGGCATAGTCTCTGATCTTCTTCACTCTCTCTACAGCACCTGTAGATCATCAGCATACATCTGCTTACTAACCCCATCATAACACAGTCACATACGGAAATTCGTTGTTGACCCCGAACGGGACCCACTATCCGACTGAGCTGTAATTGAACCTGCCTGGTTTGATACTGTTGAACTCCTTCTCGATGGTCTCTTCTGTAGTGGCCAGCATTAAGTTCCTCACGTAGAGAATCTTCACCGTTGCCATGGTGTCCTCGTCCACTTCCACTTCAGGCTCCGCCCAGTCCACGGCGATGGCGTGCCCCCACAGCAGGATCCTCCCTGGGGAAGGAAATCAGGAAGTTCAACACTTCAGCCAATTAGCCCACCCAAAGTAATAAGGTACACGCTTCTTTTCAAAGCCTCAAAGTCATCATGGTTCAGTATGATTTACTGTGTGCTTCCATAGGGTTATGCTACAAAGGTGTTGTTTCTTGACTGACTGGGATTCTCAGTACTATGACTGTTAATAGTATATAATATGGGTTTAGCACCTGGCAGTAGTTTCCTCCTGGCCATGGCTGCAGCGCGGTGACTGTCATACTCCACAAAGGCGAAGCCCCTGTTCTTGGTCTTGTCCGCAGCACTGGGGTAAACAATCACCTCCAACACCCCATCTGTTACTTTCTTCATCTCCATCAGGATCTCCTCTCTCTTCTTGGATTTGGGGATGCCCCCCACAAACAGACGACAGTTGTCCACACTGGCACACACTCCCAGGAGCCTTCCGTTCCTGGAGAATAAACAGATTGGATTGAATGGAAAGATTGATTGATTTTTTTGTCAACAATGCACACAATGAAACCCAATATTGTTACTGTCGGGTGAGTGTTGGTAGTCCTGCATTCAGTTTTCCATGATTCATGCGTATGTTTGTGCTGGCTAACCATTAGGCTACACAGGGCTTTTCCCCCATTTCATTCCATTGTGTCATGTGATTGCTTACCTGATTTCATAGTTATTGAGCTGTTTCATGGCGGTCTTGGCTTCATTTTTGTTGTAAAAGGTAACGAAGGCATATCCTCTATTATTGCCGTTGAAGTCCATCATCATCCGAACCTCAAAGATTTTCCCAAACTGTGAATTGAAAGGGGATGCGTTTGAAAACCAAGGACACACAATAGGTTAGACTTTGGGAACTGATTTAACTGGCAAACCTATCTTACTTTCTCACAGTGGGGGACCAGCTCATCCTCAAAGAGGTCTCTTGGCAGCTTCCCCACAAAGATCTCACTGCCCCTCTCTGGGGGAGGGCCTTTCCAGCCTGGAGGGGGCCCGCCGTACCTCCTCTGACCATTCTCCTGTAGACACAACGGACTGATGGTGAGTAACCAGGGGTTTGTTAGGAGTACAGGGTTTGAAAGGAGTACAGGGTTTGTAAGGAGTACAGGGTTTGTAAGGAGTACAGGGTTTGTTAGGAGTACAGGGTTTGTTAGGAGTACAGGGTTTGAAAGGAGTACAGGGTTTGTAAGGAGATCCACCTGAAATGTCCTTTGTAACGCAGGTTTCATTCCGAATGAGAGATTTGAGCATTCATATAGAAATCTCCCAGAAATCCTTGTTATCTTTGATGACCTTGTAGTTATGCACAATTTGCCCAGACAATCCCCATAACAACGAGCTGTAGAATCTCCAACCAAATGAATTTGACATGGACTAGACTTCGGCAGTAAGACAGAGGGATCCAGTCATTTGTGTCTTTCACCAGAGGGTGGCGCCCCATTATCAATAATTGTAATGAAGGCCAAGGGAAAGAGCTCACTGGCACGTGAATAGGTTTGAAACTGATGGAGAGACCTGTGATTTTATCAGAGCTCCACTTCTCCACAGTACACATAAACTCCATTAGGAAGGATGACTTGTGTGGAGGCCTTATGATAACACTATGATAACACATAGATTTGGTCATAGATTAGGTGAAAGCCCTACATGCTTTGGATATGGCTCCTACCTGCAGTAATTGGTATCCTGTACGCTGAATGAGCGCACGCAGCGCGGCCTCTTTCTGCATGCCCGTCAGTCCATCCCCAGATTTTTGATTAGATTCCATTGTGAGCGATTGTCAGCAGTAAATCAGAGAAATTAGGGGTGCTCACTGAAATCAAATCACAGTTCAGAACACATCAGAGAGAACATCCTAAACAACCCATAACTAGAGCTCAATGTGTCATCAAATCACACTGTAGCCTTCTTTTGCTACTATTTGAACTTTTTAGGCATAAACTCTTAAACTGTTTCAGAAATTTGTAAGTCGCTCTGGATAAGAGCGTCTGCTAAATGTCTTAAATGTAATGTAATGTAATGTAACTTCAGTACTCTATCACGCATGAATCTACATATAGTAAATCAAATGCGCTATGTATTGTAAATTCCTTTTGAGACTCATTTGGTCTCAAAAACCTTTACAGAATGATCAGGTATGATTTTGGCTAAATGGCGCCCCCAGCAGGTACTCAGCTGTTATGCACCATCTTATGATGACGTAGAGAGAAGCGTATTTCATTCAGTTCCAGGTCAAAGACTGCTCTGTAATTATTAACGCAACTCAGCCCAAACAGCAGACAACCACTGAGGCCCCTTTCTCTCAATCTATTCCACCCACCACCACCATACACATCTTCCCCACACTCTCCCACTTATGTACTGTGACATACAGGAAGTCCTTAAGCAACAGCTTTGAATAAGGGCCCCTTAATCAATCCTTTGATTCTCAATGGCCAATCACAAGACACAGCAAGACGCCCAACGCTCGCGAACTATAGTCCACTTCAAGATAATCTCTTTAGTTGGTGAGAGGTTGATTAAATCAGTAGGAAGATACAGTAAACAGGTCGCTCTGAGTGTTGCAAGAATTTCCATCCTGATTGAGAGGCCTCTCTTTGTTTCTTCCCACACATATGGATCAAAGAGAAAGAGAGAGGTCCTGCAGGTGATGACAAGGCTCCACTCCTCCAGATCAGAGGGATGGGGAACGAGGGAGAGAGAGGGGGTCACAGGGTACGTGACGGCCACACAAACCATCTTCAAATGGTCTCAAGTGCCAATCATGACAGAAATGATGTCATACACACACCTTCTTCCCCCAAATATAGTCAAACCAATTTCTCCTTCAAGACAATGAATTCTCCCAACACACACAAGATGGCTTTGTTTTCACTGTTCACTCCTCACCACTCTCATCGACGGCTCCCCGGAAGACTTTGTTGAAAATGTCAAGACGCCAGGCAATGTAAATAAATACTGGAGTTGACCTGCTCTCAGGTCGAGCCCCATCAAGCCAGAGGGGGCATGGTTTCTCACTCTCATTTAAGATTTCAGATTGATTTCACAATATCATCAGTAACAATACTGGGACCCAGGTCGCATATTTTAATCTGTGAATTCAATATTAGCTGCCATTATGATACTCTCCAGGCCTGTGTCTAGAGAGATGAGTTATTTCGGCATCATTCACTTGCAGAACATTGGCGTAGGCAGCCAACCATGGCAACAGCATTATTCCCTGACCAAGAAAAACACTAAATTCACCTCTACAGTCAAAGACGAGGTATTCCAGGTTCCGTTGCCACTTTGAGCCTAGGCTAACACCTGCGGAGGGAAACGGTCTTTAGGTTCTATTTCTGTTCTGGGTGGCTTGGAGAGAAGATGTCATTATGAGGCTCTAGGCCTTGAGTGGATATACTACAACTACAGGACTCCATTACTCAATTCAACTCAACTCAATTAATTTCATTTCAAGGGGCTTTATTGGCATGGGTAACATATGTTAACATTGCCAAGCAAGTGAAGTAGATAACATACAAAAGTGAAATAAATAATACCCTCTCAATTCAATTTAAGGTCTTTATTGGCTTTGGAAACATGTTAACATTGTCAAAGCAATGTCCACTCTCTCTCTCTCTCTCTCTCTCTCTCTCTCTCTCTCTCTCTCTCTCTCTCTCTCTCTCTCTCTCTCTCTCTCTCTCTCTCTCTCTCTGTGTGTCTGGGGCTCTCTTCACGATAGCCTGGTTACCGTTTGCGTAAACAAGGTAACTAGATGGAGCCTTGTCTGGCAGTGATCAGTAGCTGCTTTTTGGAGTTTTGTTGACTGAAGCTAAATACACACATGGCTGAAATGCCACTGTGTTGGCCGTGTTTGCTGCTGGTAAAACAGGTCCAAAAAGATTTAGAATGGAAATCATATCATTTTCATTTCATATTTTGAGTAGTCTCTTCAGTTTACTTGCTTTTATTACTACACTCTTAGAAAAAGGGTTCCCGGAAGGGTTCTTCGGCCATCCCCATAGGAGAACCCTATTTGGTTCCAAGTAGAACTCTTTTGGGCTCCATGTAGAACCATCTACATGGAACCCAAAAGGTTTCCACCTAAAACCAAAAAGGGTTCTTCAAAAGATTGTCCTATGGGGATGGCCAAAGATCCCTTTTAGGTTCTAGATACCCCCTTTTCCCCCCTAAGAGTGTACTTTTACCACAGGACTTCAAAGTTCAAAAGGAGCTATGTTTATTGGCATCTGACATACATACCAAAAATAACTACTGTTAATCAGTTTGACTTATATGAAACTGTAAGCACACTACTGTGAATACTACATGCTGACTATAATAGAATCGACAATTAGCACATACAAATGCTATAAAATGATAAACTAGTGAACAATATGACTATGTCAAACAAGGCTCTTCCCCATCAGACATGTGACGCCTGCAACATCAACACAATTAACAGAAAATGACAACCAACCATCTATATGAAACCTTCTAATCATGTCCCCATCCCTCTAGGTTCTTACCTTGACTGTGTCCTCAGTACCTTTACAAGTCACCCAACACAACACTTGACCACAGTTGATCAGTTAGATCAGTCACACAAAAAACATCCCCAGTGAGTTCAATGAGACTCAGCATGCTGGAAGAGAGCAGATCTCCAAAGGGGAGATTTCTTACAAGACTCCAAAGCAGCAGAGACATAACAAGGAAGAGTTAGTGAGCTAAGCTTACCTGAGCAATTTCAGAGATCACCACCCGGAAGACTCAGTCCTTCATTCTAGTGATTTTGAAACGTGTCACTGGGGTGATTCGGTAATTACATCATATCAAACTCCAAAGGTTCACTGTCCTGGAGCTGCTTTATGAGCCTGCTGGGTTAAACTTTAACCAGCCCTATCTCTCTCTGCCTCTCTGCCTGCAGAGAGAGGAACCTTTTGACCAGGCATAACAAGATCACGGTGCTCTCAGCCAGACACTGCTCTGTTAACTAAACATAGCAATTTACTGTACACTCTCACGACTTCTACTTTTGAACAATAGTGCATCACCATAAACTTTTCACTCAAGAATGTGTTTTTCAATGTAAGAAATAGGGCCACAATAACATGGGTGTACAGTAAATGAAATGACCGTGTAGTACTCTGATGACAACAGCTATTTATTCAGTTATTACAAACTGGGTGGTTTGAGCCCTGAATGCTGATTGGCTGACAGCCGTGGTATATTGGCCATATACCACACACCCTCGAGTTTTATTGCTTGTGTCATCCAAAATAATAAGACCAAAGGCATAGTGACCCAGTATCCTCCATTTCTCAGTGATATACCTGAAGGTAAACAAGCCAACGTGTTTGCTGTCTCGTTTGAGCAGGATAGATTTTTTAAAAATGATTTATTGTCACATACATGGGACAGATGCAGTGAAATGTGCTGTTTTTACAGTAGTAAGAGAGAAAATGAGCTCAAGAGCACATTGACAGATTTGTTACGTTGTTGGTTCAGGTATTCTAACCAGCAACCTTTCAGTTATTGGCCTAGCGTGCTAACCACTAGGCTACTTGCCACCCTATAATACACTTAGAATACACAGGCAGCCACAGTCTCCCTGCTTGGTACACTTTCACCCTCTCAGGGCTTTCACCAGCTGTTCACATCAACACCACCTAGTTGGGGTGAATACTTTTAATTAAAAAAAATTAACATGGCAAGTCAGTTAAGAACACATTCTTATTTACAATGATGGCCTACCTCAGTCAAACCCAGACAACTGGGCCAATTGTGCACCACCCTATGGGACTCCCAATCACAGCTGGATGTGATGCAGCCTGGATTTGAACCAGGAACTGCAATGATGCCTCTTACGCTGAGGTGCAATGCCTTAGACTGCTGCGCCACTCGGGAGCCCCAATAAGAGGTGTCATGTCACGTAGACCTGGTTTTGGTAAACAATATGTCATTATAACAGACATATCATTAGTGAGAAATCATATTTAGCTTAAACAAAAGAACGTTTTATGAAACATTGGCAGTGCCTTTAATCTAGGTTTTGTGCATAATTGCTTTTGCCAATTTCTTTCCATTTTGGCAGATGTTTAATTTCCACACAAGTAATTGTTTTGAGTTTCGCAAAGCTGTGGCTCATGCCATTACTGATGCGGGAAAGGCAGTGTTATCCTGTCAACGAGGGAAACACTGGGTGTCACATTGTTTGTCCAGACATCCAGCAGCCTTTCTGACAAGTCTTATTGACTCTCTAGCGCCCCTGTGTGGTTGAACAGATAATCCCATAAGCAGTGAGTGGTGGTACCTTTACCGGTAGCTCGCTTGAACCAAAAAGTGGGAAAGCTGGCCTGAACGTTTCCTTAGCATTACATAATTAATAATAGCATCTGTATCACGTAATAATGAGGCAGCCTTGCGAGAAATTCTGCTCCGTCTGTACATCCCAGATCCCATCTGTCCTTTTGTGTGTCTGAGGTTTTCCACTTCTGCCATTATTATTCTCGGTTACCTCCCCTGGTGCCATGCTCATTCAAACAGAAAACCACCAGAAGGGCATCCCTGACCTGGCATTGCTAATTAACTTTGTGTAGTTAGACGTGTAACATCCATGAAGGCTGTGTACATCTTGGCATGTCATACACTCAGGAAAAATTCAAAATTGTGAGATACTGCGAATTCTGTAATACAGTAATTGTGAAAGGATTAAAAGACAAGGCCTTGTATTCCATGTCTGCCTTGTGTGTTTCAATCATCTTCTGTTTGATGTGTCAGATATAACAACATGTAGCCATCCATCACAGAACAGAGAGCTGATATCAAAGAAAGTGGCTTTGGAGGAAGTCAACAGAATGTTATATGGCACCTTTCTGTTTATTAAGGTACTGTGTGACAGATGGTTGGTCCCCTCCTGGCATGTCACAGTACAGAACACTGCATGTCCCAGTCAAGCAAATCTACTGGGCATATCGGCTCTGACACACAGGAAATGAAAAAGAAACCAATCCCATCATTCCCGAAATGTCCCTACTTTGGAAAATGATTTCCTGCATATGAACAAAACAGATACAACACAGGGGGTGGCCTGCAGTTTGGCTCTGACGATGATAGCCAGTCGCTTATCTGACGGACACCTAATCTCTACTGTCATCTGATTTAGGGTGCGAGGCACACAGGCCACACTGGGACAAACAAAGTTGTGGTGCCTTTAATGAGGCGTGTCCAGCATATGATCACCCCATAGCTTTTTCACGATCATTCATCACTTAACCTCGCAACATAAAGCACTGCCGTGTTGTTCCAAAACATCACGAAAGCCTTAACATATTAGCATTCAATACGCCACACTTTGTGCGACAGTTAAATGCATTTGGACATTTTGCTAATAAACGCAAAATGTGTCAATGTGTTTTGTCCCATCTGATGGTGATGTTGGAGGGCATCCCCCTGGCTGGTGACAGCAGGAATGACAACGTGGCACTAAAACACTAACATGGAGGAATCCACTGTGGCCGAGTGGAGCAATTTGCCACATTCTCTCAGTCAGCTCCTCTTTGGTCAAGAAGGCTTGTTTTCTGAGTTGTTTAAAAAAAAAACGAAGCCATGCTGTGTGGAACAAACTGAGGACTTTGGGTTAGATAACAATATAGGATGAACAACAATTGCTATGATATGGTGGAGCATCTTCATTGTAATTTGGTAGAATAACGAAGTTAGTTTCAGGCAGTGACAGTAGTTTCAACCCAAAAAGGTAGGCAGATATAATCAAGGTTACAATTATTTCTCGACATCAATGTTTCATACAGTTTCAACCTCATGGGCCAGCATTATAATTTTGCTACCTACTTGTGTTACATTACGCCTACAAAACAATTATAATTGTATTCAAAATGACTCTGCGTGTAATGCTAGGTACAGTGCTTCAAGCTTAGGTTCAAGGCATCGTTGCAACAGCTTGTATAAAAGGGTCAGCAACCCATTGGTAACCCACTTTGCTGAGCGATATAGGGACAGTGAGGTAGCTTCCTGGTTGATCTTCCTCCACATCTTTCTATTTCTGCTCCTTGAGGCGTCTCTGAATATTAATGTGCTCTCCTAAACAGGCACTGTTTTTTAATGTGATGTTAATCGACTGGATGAGGCCTCTGTAGTGAAGGAAACTGTTATCTGTCTCTTTCCCTCTCTCTCTCTTCTCCAGCTTCTGAGAATGAGGAGACAAGCATACTGTAAGATTCAATACAAAACCACTTTTGGGATTTATTGGGATGAATCGGCCAAAGGAGACCTCATATCATATGCCTGCCCCTCCGAGTGAGTCGGTGAAATAGGGGGATGATGAAATTATTTTGATTCCTCAGGCAGTAGCTCACTGCTGAGAAGTCAAAGCAGTAGCAAAAGAGAGGATGGTTGTTAATTGCACTACAAATCTGGTTGTCAGGTCTGTTGGTTCCAATAGTGAATAGGACTCTGAACCCTTGAGCAAGTAATTCCATCTCGATGACTGCAGTAAAACGACATGGGAATTAATGGGTCATAGGTGATAGCGTGTCAGTACATTGCACACCAGAAGGGCTGTTATTTAAGTAAATCAATTATACATGACATGACATAATGACTGGCTGCTACTTATCCTTATAATGGTTGTTCGATCTAATCATCTAATCATCAGATATTATCTACAAACATATTTTGGACTGAGAACCTATCAATGCAGTTAAAAACTCCAATAACCAAGATTGAAAAAAGCAGCACGTTCAACATATACAGAGCAAAGTAGTCTGAGAAAAGTGTTGAGTATCTCTCTTCAAAAAAGCCTTCCTAAGTGCACTACAAACTATAAGCGTGTTCTTTCTTGATGCACTTCTCAGACAAATGTCAATTGTAGCCTGAGTAGATAATAATTCATTCATCTTTTTGTTCCTAATGGCTTCAGAGTAGCCGCAACACTGTCGAATGGGCAGTAGTGGAATAGATCACATGGCAGGCCGCCCAGCCCTTCATATCAATGAAGCCTGTGTAGAGTAGAGTACATTACAGAAAGGAGCAACCTGATCTCAGAGCATTTTGTATTATTCTGTACATAAATCCAAAACACTCCACAAGCCTGTGTTACTTTTTGAATGATATGTTATGAATTCCAATTCCTATCATATGTAAAGAATTTGCTAAACATATGATATGTTTTGAATTTGCTAAACGTACTACATGTTATTATTTTGCAAAACTTATGATGTTACAAATTCTAGCTAGGTGGCTAACATTAGCTAGCTGGCTAACATTAGCTAGGCTAAGGGTTAAGATTAGGGTTAAGTTGAGGAGTTAGGTTAAAGGGTTATGGTTAGGGTTGGAGTTAGGAGAATGGATAGCTAAAATGCTTAAGGTTAAGATTGGGGAAAGGGTTAAGGTTACGGTTAGGGGAGGGAAGGGTTGCTAATTAGCTAATATTGTCCATGAGATTCAAACTTGCAACACTTCAGTTGCTAGACATTCACATTTTCAGCTACCCACCCACCCTGGCCAACCATACTACTTTAGTTTTTTCCTCAAGTAACCATCTGTCTTATGCAACCATACCAAACGTAACATATCATACTAATGCAGCCCACCGCACCTCTCTGATTCAGAGGGGTTGGGTTAAATGCGAATGACACATTTCAGCTGAATACATTCAGTCGGACAACTGACTAGGTATCCCACTTTCCCTTTCCTTTCCTACTTTGGGGGTCCTGGATTTACATGTACTATGTTAAGTCTAGTCTATGAGACTAGGCTGGAAGGAGAGACAGAGGCTCTATTACTGAGCTCTGACTGACTGACCACTGTGATGTGAGTCTGGACGGTCACAGCTTTCTTTAGCACACACTGATGGACAAGATACATTACTGTAGGTAACAATGCACTTACGTGCACAACGCCCATATTGCTTCATTTCTGTGTTGCATCCCATTAATAACTCAACAGTGTCGTCTTACATAATACATAATAGAAGACAGACTTTAAAGGGTTGGTGGATGGCTAAATCGAAGTCAGAATAATAATAATGCAAGCAATTATGAAAGGAGAAACATGACTAAGCATAATACATATTTATTACATGAATCATCAAGGATATCAGCAACCCCTGTAAACAATTCAATATGTAAATCCTTGTATATTATTTTTTTTACTCTCTCGATTCAGCAGCTGCTCCAAGAACAGTTCTCTTTTTTAAGAGATCATCTTTTATCCCTCTGCTTAAAGAGACTGTCTACAAATGAATACAATAACAAAGTTCCCACCCCGCCACTAATTTGGAAAATAGCTGGGGGATGGGTCAAGAGCAGTGGTTCCCAAACTTTTTATAGTCCCGTACCCCTTCAAACGTTCAACCTCCAGCTGTACCCCCTCTAGCACCAGGGTCAGCACACTCTCAAATATGTTTTTTTTTTTTTACATCATTGTAAGCCTGCCATACGATACATTTATTAAACATAAGAATGAGTGTGAGTTTGTCACAACCCGGCTTGTGGAAAGTGACAAAGAGCTCTTATAGGAACAGGGCACACATAATAATATAATAATCAATAATTTTGCTCTTTATTTAGCCATCTTACATATAAAACCTTATTTGTTCATCAGAAACTGAATAACTCAGCGCAAGTTAATGAGAAGGGTGTGCATGAAAGGATGCACATAACTCTGCAATGTTGGGTTGTATTGGAGAGAGTCTCAGTCTTAAATCATTTCCCACACATAATCTGTGCCTGTATTTAGTTTTCATGTTAGAGAGGCCCGAGAATCCACTCTCACATAGGTACGTGGTTGCAAAGGGCATCAGTCTCTTAACAGCACAATTTGCCAAGGCAGGATACTCTGAGCGCAGCCCTATCCAGAAATCTGTCAGTAGCTTCTGATAAAATTCCATTTTCACAGAGCCGCTTGTTGCAATTTCAATTAGGCTCTTGTTCAGATATCAGTAAGTGGACTGGAGGCAGGACATGAAACGGATAACGAATCCAGTTGTTTGTGTCATCTGCTTCGGGAAAGTACCTGTCACGACCGTCGTATGAATAATTGGACCAAGGCGCAGTGTGAGTAGAGTTCCACATTTTAATGATAGTGAAACAACAAAGATATAACGATCGTGAAATACGTAGTGCACAGAGACACTCATACAAGACAATATCTCACATCGCAGGTGGGAAAAAGGACACTAAGTATGATCTCCAATTAGAGGTAACGATCATCAGCAGCCTCCAATTGGGAACCATACACACACACCAACATAGAAATATAATAACTAGAAACGCCCCTAGTCATGCCCTGACCTAAAACACCATAGAGAACTCCGAGGGCTCTCTATGGTCAGGGCGTGACAGTACCTGCGTAATTACGCACCCAACTCACTCAGGTGCTTCGCTTTATCACATTTGACATTGTCCGTAAGTTTGAGTTCATTTGCACACAAGAAATCATACAATGATGGAAAGACCTGTGTGTTGTCCTTGTTAATGGAGACAGAGAAGAGCTCCAACTTCTTAATCATAGCCTCAATTTTGTCCAGCACATTGAAAATAGTTGGAGAGTCCCTGTAATCCTAGATTCAGATCATTCAGTTGAGAAAAACATCACCCTGATAGGCCTTTCCTTTGAGAAACTCATCACGCAAACGGTCAGACAAGTGAAAATGATGGTCAATAAAGACATCTTTAAGCTCGTCTCTCAATTTTAAAAAACCTGTCAATACTTTGCCCCTTGATAACCAGCACATTTCTGTATGTTGTAAAAGCGTTACATGGTCGCTGCCCATATCATTGCATAATGCAGAAAATACAGGAGAGGTCAGGGGCCTTGCTTTAACAAAGTTAAACATTTTCACTGTAGTGTCTAAAACATCTTTCTAGCTGTCAGGCATTCCCTTGGCAGCAAGAGCCTCTCGGTGGATGTTGCAGTGTACCCAAGTAGCGTCGGGAGCAACTGCTTGCACACGCGTTACCACTCCACTATGTCTCCCTGTCATGGCTTTTGCGCCATCAGTACAGATACCAACACATCTTGACCACCAAAGTCCATTTGATGTCACAAAGCTGTCCCGTAGTTTAAAAATATCCTCTCCTTTTGTCCTGGTTTCCAGTGGTTTGCAGAAGAGGATGTCTTCATTAATTGACCCCCCATAAACGTAACGGACATTAGGCTGAAGTTGTGCCAGACCCACCACGTCTGTTGACTCATCCAGCGGTAACACATAGAATTCACTGGCTTGTATGTGAAGCTGTAATTGTTTCAAAACATCCCCTGCCATGTCACTGATGCCTCATGAAGCTTGTTGTTTGATGAAGGCATTGTTTTTTTGGCCTTTTCCCCCAGCATTGTCCTAGCCATATCCACAGCAGCAAGAAGAATGAAGTCCTCCACAATAGTATGGGGCTAGTCCTAGTCACTTGGTAGCTCACCATTTAAGATGCTTCTAGCCCCTTCCTATTAATGGTATATGTTGCTTTTATACATATTTTACTACTCAAAAGTCATCTTAATTCTCGCTCAAAAAACTCATGTGGCTTATTTTTCTAATTGGCATGTTTTGTTTCTAAATGTGAAGGTTTCATTGAGTTGTGAGATAGTACTTTTGCACATATAACACACTGTGTGGCTGAGGAAAGATACTACTTCTAATATAAGTGAACCCCAGATCAATGTAGTTCTCATCATATTTGCGCCTCTTCGATGGTCCAACATCTCTGTCTGTTGTTCGGTGCTTTCCTGGGTAAGGGGGCAGTAGCTCTTCGGCTGCATCAGATTCACAACTGTCAGTGTCCATGCTAGCTGGGCTAACAAAAAATGTAGAATTACTGATATTAGCATTGGATGTGCTCATGGAAGCAGAACAACTTGTGTCGTCGACAGGTGCAGGTGTAGTACTGCTGGTAGCAGCAGTACTACCAGTAGAGCAGGTATGGACCCAAGGCCTTACTGTTATTACCATTAATCCATTTTTGAGCAAACGGAATGAGCAGCAGCTACGTTTGGCTACATACGGACCATTAGGAGAATTCCCGCGAGAGAATAACGGTTAATGTGATTGGATGTTCATTATTTGACTAGGCTACCTGTATTTGACATTGTGTTGTTATTTCACTGAATGCAGATGGTTTCATTTTATTTTTCGCAGTGAAACGAGGCTAAAAACAACTCACCCAAATGCATAGCCCCATTGGAAAATCTAAATGGACTGTTTGAAAATGTGAATACATTTTATAAAAATATATATATTTTTATTATTATTATTATTATATATAAAAAATGTGAATCACATTTTTATTTGGCGTAACCCCAACGACATTGCGCGTTCCAAGAGAAATGTAACCACTCTCAAATTCATAGACAGAGCTATTGATGCAAGGATTGACCACCCATGATACCAAAATGATAATTTTAACCCTTTTTGGAGACTATACAGTGTTAGTTAAGAATTCCATTGTTCTCCAACAAAGGAGTAAAACAAGCTTATAATTTGGATTCTGATGCGGTACGACAATTGAACTCAGCTTATGGGAATGTATTTATATTCTTCCAGTATCAATGGGTATATACCATGAATTTAAGAGTCCAAAAATGTATGTAACGATCACAGGTTGCCCCTTCAAAGGCAAAGTCATGTTAAGTTTCATGGCTGCCTGTCCAACGTTGTTATTTTATTCACAGGCTCCCATCTCTTCTAGAGAACAGCTTATCGTCCCTGACAGTTTATTATTACCATGTCGAAAATAATATAATACAAGTGCCCTGACCTTTTCAGCTGAGCCCCACTCCTTACATGCAGACAGAGAGAGAGAGAGGGACACACAAAAGAAAGAAGGAAGGAAAGAGAGAGAGAGAAATAAAACAAAGGGAGATAGAGACCCACAAAGAATTCAAAAACAAATCCAATTTTGATAAACTCCCACATCTACTGGGTGAAATCCCACAGTGTTCAATCACAGGCACAAGATGTGTAACCTGTTGCCACAGGAAAAGGGCAACCAGTGAAGAACAAACACCAATGTAAATACAAACCATGTGTTGATTTATTTTCCCTTTTGTACTTTAACTATTTGCACATTTCATTTAAAAAAAAATCTATTTCACTTGCTTTGGCAATGTAAACATATGTTTCCCATGCCAATAAAGCCCATTAAATTAAAATGGGAATGTAATAGAGAAATTGAGGCAAAAAGACAGTAATAAATGGAGAAAGAGGAAGGGAGGGAGAGGTATAGCGACACGAGAGATGGAGCTGGAGAACTAAGGGAGGGAGTATCTCATTTTATACAAAAACCAATCATCGGGGTAGGTCGCTTACGGTTTCAGGCACAGTTTGTTGTCTTAAGCATTTGCCTTGAGAGATCTGCTTCAGTGACCATCTGGGAAAGTGCCCATTCGTGCACAGCGCTGGCAGAGACAAATTCCTCTCATAAGCTAAAGAAGATCAATTTACTCTAACAGTTATGCTTTATACGCTTAGAAAAAAGTTTAGTAATGTATGCCAGTGTTAGTTAAAAAGGGCATTAGAGACACATTTCAGTGATCTGTAAAATCTCTGGCTGTAGCTTTAAATCTCCAGGCTTAGGTCTCCACTCTCTTCAAAGCCTTGTGAGAATAGCAGACATCCAGGGATGAATAACATCAAGTTTTTTGAGAGCATTAGCAGTATGGGGAGCTGTGATGAAGAGGCATCTGTTTCATCCCCTGGTAATTATAGCAGGAAAATCTGTTAAATCTCAAAGAACAAAGTGAGAGAACAGTCCTAAAAAATAAACACCTTCCAATAACCCCTGACAAGTCCAATTACCTCAAAATGTGTAAAGTGGATTGTGTATTTTTATTTGATTTGATTTAACCTTTATTTAACTAGGCAAGTCAGTTAAGAACAAATTATTATTTACAATGACGGCCTACCAAAAGGCAAAATGACTCCTGTGGGGATGTGGGTTGGGATTAAATAAATACATAATAACAATAAAAATATAGGACAAAACACACATCACAACAAGAGAGACAAGAGAGACAAGAGAGATTACCTCAACTAGGCTGTACCCCTGCACACTGACTCGGTACCGGTGCCCCCTGTATATAGCCCCCACACTGACTCGGTACCGGTACCCCCTGTATATAGCCCCCACACTGACTCGGTACCGGTACCCCCTGTATATAGCCCCCACACTGACTCGGTACCGGTGCCCCCTGTATATAGCCCCCACACTGACTCGGTACCGGTACCCCCTGTATATAGCCTCATTATTGTTATTCTTATTGTGTTACTTTTTATTATTACTTTTTATTTTAGTCTACTTGGTAAATATTTTCTTCTTCTTGAACTGCACTGTTGATTAAGGGCCTGTAAGTAAGCATTTCATGGTAACGTCTACACTTGTTGTATTCAGCATTTCATGGTAACGTCTACACTTGTTGTATTCAGCATTTCATGGTAAAGTCTACACTTGTTGTATTCAGCATTTCATGGTAGCATTTCAGTCTACTTGTTGTATTCAGCATTTCATGGTAAAGTCTACACTTGTTGTATTCAGTTTCATGTTGTTGTATTCAGCATTTCATGGTAAAGTCTACACTTGTTGTATTCAGCATTTCATGGTAAAGTCTACACTTGTTGTATTCAGCATTTCATGGTAAAGTCTACACTTGTTGTATTCAGCATTTCATGGTAAAGTCTACACTTGTTGTATTCAGCATTTCATGGTAAAGTCTACACTTGTTGTATTCAGCATTTCATGGTAAAGTCTACACTTGTTGTATTCAGCATTTCATGGTAAAGTCTACACTTGTTGTATTCAGCATTTCATGGTAAAGTCTACACTTGTTGTATTCAGCATTTCATGGTAAAGTCTACACTTGTTGTATTCAGCATTTCATGGTAAAGTCTACACTTGTTGTAGTCGGCGCATGTGGCAAATAAAGTTTGATTTGATTTTACAACATTACATAAAGAGAGACAACACTACATAAAGAGAGACCTAAGACAACAACATGCAACACATGACAACACAGAATGGTAGCAACACAACATGGTAGCAGCAAAATGTTTTTTTACATTTTTAAATGTAACCTTAATTTAACTACATCACGATAGCCTACACCGGACGACTCTGGGCCAAATGTGCACCGCCCTATGGGACTCCCAATCACGTCCGGTTGTGATACAGCCCGGATTCAAACCAAGGTGTCTGTAGTGACGCCTCGAACACTGAGATGCAGTGTCTTAGACCGCTGTGCCACTCAGGAGCCCACAAAACATGGTACAAACATTATTGGGCACAGACAACAGCACAAAGGGCAAGAAGGTAGAGACAGCAATACATCATGCAAAGTAGCCACAACTGTCAGTAAGAGTGTCCATGATTGAGTCTTTGAGTGAAGAGATTGAGATAAAACTGTCCAGTCTGAGTGTTTGTTGCAGTTCGTTCCAGTCACTAGCTGTACCAATAATATGTGTCTATTGCAGTGCACTTTGTCTGTGTATGTACTGTATTTGTGTCCTGTCTATTGCATCCCTCAGAACAACTTACCTCTACCACACCTATAACCGTAACACCCTACACCTTTGTCTGTCCAACAGATTCAGAGTGTTAATTTCACTGAAATTAAGTTGAACCAACGTGGAATAGACGTTGAATTGACGTTTGTGTCCAGTGGGTAATGTCTTTCCTGTTCCTTTTCTTTCCTCTTCCCGAACACATTTTGTCCATTACACTTAGCCTTACAAATAATGCATTTAACTCTTTTTATATTGTGTATATATCCTGGATGAGAGGAGAGGTCAATAAACCAGACAACACTAAATTAAGGACGTGCTCATGAATCGATTAGTAATTTCATCTGGGAGGAATGCGGCAACTTTTAGAGAGAAGGACAGCAGTCTGGTGATTTTAATTGATTGGCTCCATCTTCAAACTCTTAGGGGGCATTAAAGTCCATAACACCACCAGGCTTTTAATGCAAATATGATTTTATGCAAACGTCCAATGTATCGACCTACAGTATTTATGTGTCTTTAACCAAATACAGTAGGCCTACTCCATTAAAAAACAAATCTGTGCGTTGCTTTTCAGATTTCACTTTACATGTCACTCAAATGCTTCAGAGCAAATGCAACTGGGTGCTTCTAATAGCCCGTTACTGTGGGCCCATTCAGGGCTGCTCAGCTAAAAGCTGTGGTTCCTCATTTTGTGTTTACGGGGCCATGCCGTGAGTGCTCTATTCTACTCTGCAGTCCATCCGTCCTCACAGATCATTTCTGCCGGCCAGGCGAATGAGGTAAACAATATTGATTTTGAAACATCCTGTGTTCACTTAGATACTGTCTCTGGTTTCAATGAGAGAATATGTATGCATTACAGGAAATAGGTGACTAATGTCTGCCCTGCCTGCCTCCTCTGAAACTCAATAACCGAAGTGGAGATAAGGATGGGCCAGAAGATCTATTGTGCCTTGTGCTCAAATGCCAATCAAAGCAGGATCCCCATTGTAGATGTCCTGAATGACAAAGTCCGATTAACCTTTTTCTGCAGTGGGCTAAAAAAGCATCTTGGTAGTCTTAAACAAATCTACTTTGAAACAGAAGTATACACCTCACACACATGGTTATGCTCTTTAAAAAAAGACAGCTGGACCGTGTCTGTTATGGAGTTGAAATGTATTTAATTGTCAGTTTGCATTCCAATATTACACTTTATATAAATCACAGAAGACTGAAATATAACAAAACGGTTTGACATAGAAATACATGGATTTTCAGCGTAAAAAAAGAAGTTATTATGAAATAATTCTGAGATATGAATAACATTCCACCCATGAGACTACTAGAGGGTGATTTGGTCATTGACTGAATGAAAGGGTGAAGACACTAGCAGTGAATTTTTACATTTGAGCAATGTTGGGGAGAATATGTGCCAGACCTGGGTTCAAATACACGTGTATTTAAATATTTAGATTTGAAATACTTATTTTCTGTGTATTTGATTATTTGAGTATTTTCAAATAATTTAGCAACACCTACTACTTCTATATGAAGTATTTGAAAGTATTTCAAATACCCCTAGGACCAAACAGACCTGGCTTCAATTGCCTGGTATTTAAATACAGTGTATTTGTATTTAAAAATACACGTGTCTGTGTATTTCACTATTTCAATACATTCCAAGTGTATTTCCAAATACTTGCCAATATTCAACCACTTGTATTTTCAAAGAAACAATATCAAAATACTTACTTCGAAATATATTTTAAAGTAATTGAAATACCCTAAATAGTATTTGAACCCAGGTCAGGTGTGTGTGTGTTTCTGTGTTTGTGTGTGTTTGTGTGTATGCATATGTGCGTGCGTTTGTGTGCGCATGCACACATCTCTCTCTAGTTGTAGCTACTGTAGCAGTAGGCCTATACAAAATATTATGGGTCACTAGCTGTGTTGCAAACTGCTACAGGTTCTGCATCTGTTGTTTTGGTCAACAAATATTAACTTGTGGTCATGTTGAGTTGCTACTGGAGATTCCTGCCTATTCAGAAGGTGTCCTAAATTAAATCGTCTGGTGATGCAATTTTACAGGAAGTAGTCACATATTTATGTCCTTTGATAAACGACACAAGTTGATAACTGACAGAAAATATGGACCAATACAGCTGTTAACACAGCTGGGTGACTCACCATTCACACCACATGACACCTCCCTACATTTTGTAAAACATTTAGGGTCCACAGTATATGGAATATATTAAATAGAAGTGCATTTTAAAGAGAGAGAGAGAATGATTAAAACATTTCAGAAAATAGAATTTGAACAATAATGTACACTGATCCAATGGAGAGCTCCCTCTCCCCCCCTCTCTCTCTCTCTCTCTCTCTCTCTCATTGGGGGCTACTTACATTAGCTCAAGGGTTTCATTGATGAGCAGTCAGGCAGACAGTGAGAGGTAGCTCAGACAATTTTACATGGAAGTGCTGGATCAAATTACATAAAACTACGTCATCCACTGGCTCATATGGTCATTTATGCTATTTCAGGAATATAGTTTAGGGTAGAATGATTCTGGAAATGCTGTCCTATGTTTAGTTTCTGTTGTTCAACGTTGAACGGCAGTCTCTGCACGCATTGTGCTTGAAAGCAGGAGACATAATTGGTTTCTCATTGCGATATAACCATTAGTCAGTCCACCAGGCGTGGGACTGAGGAAAAGCAGCACTCAGCATTCCCTGTCACCGTTACTCAACTGTCCTCCCTACAGTGAGCTGAACCTTTTGGACGATTTGATCTCCATTTTTCTACCTCCGAATTTTGGAGTTTTAGTAGCGGATCGCATTGGATCCTATAGCATCTTTTGTTTCCGCCTGGAGAAAGTTTGTTCAGGCTCCAACATGAGTGGTTTAGAAGAAGACTTCAAAAAGATGATTTTGATAAAAGAGGAGAGAATTAAGGACATGGAGATGCGTCTCGCCGAAAAGGAAGAAGAGATCCACGAATTAAAACGAAAACTGCACAAATGTCAATCCGTTCTGCCCAGCGCGCAGATAATTGGACCTAGAACCAGGCGCGCCCAAGGCATCTCGGCGGAACCTCAAGCTTACCGAACCTTCCAGGAGTTAAACAGTGAAGCATTTCGGAAACATTCCAAGTCTGACAGGTACCACATAGTTTATTATTGCTACTTCACCATTATTGCCTACAGGGCACACACTGGTTGAATCAACGTTGTTTCCACATAATTTCACTGAAATTAAGTTGAACCAACGTGGAATAGACGTTGAATTGACGTTTGTGTCCAGTGGGTAATATATTTCCTGTTCCTTTTCCCGAACACATTTTGTCCATTACACTTAGCCTTACAAATAATACATTTAAATCTTTTTATATTGTGTATATATCCTGGATGAGAGGAGAGGTCAATAAACCAGACAACACTAAATTAAGGACGTGCTCATAAATCGATTAGTAATTTCATCTGGGAGGAATGCGGCAACTTTTAGAGAGAAGGACAGCAGTCTGGTGATTTTAATTGATTGGCTCCATCTTCAAACTCTTAGGGGGCATTAAAGTCCATAACACCACCAGGCTTTTTATGCAAATATGATTTTATGCAAACGTCCAATGTATCGACCTACAGTATTTATGTGTCTGTAACCAAATACAGTAGGCCTACTCCATTAAAAAACAAATCTGTGTGTTGCTTTTCAGATTTCACTTTACATGTCCCTCAAATGTTTCAGAGCAATTTCAACAGGGTGCTTCTAATAACCCGTTACTGTGGGCCCCATTCAGGGCTGTTCAGCTAAAAGCTGTGGTAATTTTATGCCGACAGTCACCATGGTGATGTAACCTGGAGAGAAGAGAAGTGAGGGGACAATGTTATGTCTGTTGTGATGAGTAACTTATTCATTAGACATATTCACCTAACTGTTGTGCAATGACGAGTGGCCCCTATGATTGGTTTACTCATAGAACGGTGCTCTAGAAATAAATTGGAACTGTTTAGACACATTGCCTTGTTGTTTAGTTGCTATGACATAATGTCCTCTCAGCTTGTGTTGTTTGGGCACCATTGATTACCGAATCCTGACATACTGCTAATGAGCACCCAAAGCATCACCTAAAGTTGTAAACAAGCTTTGTGGAACTGAAGTCACTTTTTGATCACTGTGCGCTGACCCTCACACACAGGCCTGCATTGAGTGCACTGACTGAGAGTGGTCAAATTCCACTGATATTTACAATCCACTGACTCTTGTGAAAGTGTATTTTTATCGCTGATTGACATTACGAGATCACTGTTGGCTACTTATACACTTCACTACAGTATTGAGTGCCCTGACTCAGAGTATACTTGTTATGAGTGTGCATCGGTGCTGATACGACTCTGGCTGCTGAGGGGAGAACGGCTCATAATAATGTCTGGAATGGAGTAAATGGACTGGTTTCACTCTATTCCACTCCATTCCAGCCATTATTATGAGCCGTCCTCCCCTCCTTATTATGAACCTCCACTGGACTGTACAGATAGTAAAATTGTATGTGTGCTTACTGTTGGCTCAGAAAGTGCCATGTTTTGGTCTCCTGGCGATACTGATACTGATGCACTAATTTCACTTGATTGGGAGATGTCACTGCCTTGTCACAGAGGAGCTTGATTCACAGTTTTAATAAGTTGAATCTATGACATCGTTCCCCCTCTGTCTCTCCCCCTCTCTGTCTCTCGCTCTGTCGCTCTTTGTCTCTGAGTCTCTGTCTCTCTCCCCTTCTTGGTCTCCCCCCTCTGTCTCTCCCTCTCTCTGTCTCTCCCCTCTCGGTCTCTCGCTCTGTCACTCTGTGTCTCTGTATCTCCCCCTTCTTGGTCTCCCCCTCTGTCTCTCCCCCTCTCTGTCTCTCGCTCTGTCTCTCCCCCTCTGTCTCTCCTCCCTTCTTGGTCTCCCCCTCTGTCTCTCCCCCTCTCTGTCTCTCGCTCTGTCTCTCCCCCTCTGTCTCTCCTCCCTTCTTGGTCTCCCCCTCTGTCTCTCCCCCTCTCTGTCTCTTGCTCTGTCTCACCCCCTCTGTCTCTCGCTCTGTCACTCTGTCTCTCTACCTACATGTTCATATTATCTCAATTACCTCGACTAATCTGTACCCCCACACACTGTACCCCCACACACTGTACCCCCACACCCCCACACTGTACCCCCACACACTGTACCCCCACACACTGTACCCCACACACTGTACCCCCCCACACTGTACCCCCTGTATATAGCCTCATTTTGTTTGTGTGTGTTGTTTAAAAAAAAACTTTTGTTTATTCAATAAATATTTTCTTAACTCTTATTTTTCTTGTAACTGCATTGTTGGTTAATAAGGGCTTGTAAGTAAGCATTTCACAGTAAGGTCTACACCCATGGTATTTGGCGCACGTGACAAATAAAATGTGATGATTTGAATTGAGGATCTGAGTCCGACTCATGCCATACCCTTTAATTACACAGTAACTAAATCAAATCCAAATGTTTTTGGTCACATACACATATTTGTGTATGTGACACACCTACAGTTATACTCAAGTCTCATTGAAAGTGTTAACACTAAACGCTTTGCAACTCTCAAAGATCTCAGTGTGCACTGTGAGCCGTGTGCCAGTATTATAAACACAGCCCCAAGGCTGTTTCTCCACAGACATAACAGAAAGTGACCACTGTCCCAGATATATTCTCCTCTAGATATGCAGCTAATAACAATTGCCACAAGATGGGAGCAAAATGCTTCTTCGTGGTTAGGATCTGTTTGTGAACCTGAGGTGGCTGTGTGACCTGATTCTCTGGAGGATTATTCCTGATCGTAAAAAAATCTGTACTTTCTGTGCATGTGCTCCTTTACGATGAAAGGTTTGTTGTACACACTTATTTGTCTGGTGTAACTATAACATTGCCATGTTGTAGCCTACAAACTTCTCTTGTAACTATAATAAACGACATGATCGACATTTTTTACAAACATCTTCGTCTGTTGCAACTATAATGACATTGCGGCAGGGTAGCCTAGTGGTTAGAGCGTTGGACTAGTAACCGGAAGGTTCAAATCCCCGAGCTGACATGGTACAAACCTGTCGTTCTGCCCCTGAACAGGCAGTTCACCCACTGTTCCTAGGCCATCATTGAAAATAAGAATTTGTTCTTAACTAACTTGCCTGGTTAAATAAAGGTAAAATAAAATTGCAGTATTACAGTAAACACAAGCAGGACAGACAGGCAGTCTTAAGTAGTGATTTAATGCTTTTACATGCTGCTGTCTAGGAATGTTTTGGAAGATGATATCATTGCAAGCATAAGCAGGAGGCAGACATGCAGTCATATTACTAGTGCTCTTTTTTAAACTTTTCAGCCTACAATATAGCAGCATGTACAGTATGTCTATAAAGATATGTATCTACGTATAACAATTATTTCATCACAAATAGCAGTAGGTAGACAGGCAGTCTAAGCAGTAGTGTTTGTTTTTACAGTTTTTCAGGCAGTATCCAGCCTTGTAATACCAGTGTCCTGCCTGGGGTTACCAGTGGCCTGCCTGAGGTTACCAGTGGCCTGCCTGGGGTTACCAGTGGCATGCCTGGGGTTACCAGTGGCCTGCCTGAGGTTACCAGTGGCCTGCCTGGGGTTACCAGTGGCCTGCCTGAGGTTACCAGTGGCCTGCCTGGGGTTACCAGTGGCCTGCCTGGGGTTACCAGCTATCAGTGGCCTGCCTAGGGTTACCAGTGGCCTGCCTGGGGTTACCAGCTATCAGTGGCCTGCGTGGGGTTACCAGCAATCAGTGGCCTGCCTGGGGTTACCAGTGGCCTGCATTGCGTTACCAGTAGCCTGCATGGGGTTACCAGCTATCAGTGGCCTGCCTGAGGTTACCAGTGGCCTGCCTGAGGTTACCAGTGGCCTGCCTGGGGTTACCAGCTATCAGTGGCCTGCCTGGGGTTACCAGTGGCCTGCCTGAGGTTACCAGTGGCCTGCCTGGGGTTACCAGCTATCAGTGGCCTCCTGAGTGTGGCCTGCCTGGGGTTACCAGCTAGTGGCCTGCCTGGGGTTACCAGTGGCCTGCCTGGGTTACCAGTGGCCTGCCTGAGGTTACCAGTGGCCTGCCTGGGGTTACCAGCTATCAGTGGCCTGCCTGAGGTTACCAGTGGCCTGCCTGAGGTTACCAGTGGCCTGGTTTCTAGAACCGAGGCTCTACACTCTGCATCCCTCCTCCTCAACCCGGCTTTCTCAGACACTTTAATGTGCACTGAGGAGGATGTCTTAAATCCTCTCACAAGACACACGCAGGCACGCACACACACAAACACTTACGCACACACACACTACACATAGGTACACACACTCATTTAATTATCTTAATTGGACAGCTGTGTCTGTCACAGATGATGTAAAATGATCCGAGGCTCAAACTGCGTTCCGCTGAATGCTCTGAAACATGCATCCACACAGACGTTAGAAGTTAGACAACTGTTTATATTGCCTTGTTTCAAGGCTGGATATAAGTGTCAACTGGAGTGCTACCTGCCTGGCTTTGCAATGTACATGGGTTTATTATTTAATGGGATTATGGGCAATGTATATGACATGAGGTGGCCATAGGAGGGAGCTATAGACCCTTATCAGGCCTGGTGTCCTTATTCGGCATCACTTCTACTATATCAAGTCTGTGGATAAGGTAAGGTTAAACATTAAGACCAGAGGGGGTGTGGTATATGGCCAATTGGCCAATATACATTTACATTTACATTACATTTAAGTCATTTAGCAGACGCTCTTATCCAGAGCGACTTACAAATTGGTGCATTCACCTTATGACATCCAGTGGGACAGTCACTTAACAATAGTGCATCTAAAACTTAGGGGGGGTGGGGTGAGAGGGATTACTTATCCTATCCTAGGTATTCCTTAAAGAGGTGGGGTTTCAGGTGTCTCCGGAAGGTGGTGATTGACTCCGCTGTCCTGGCGTCGTGAGGGACGCAAGAACAACTGCTAAGGGTTGTTCTTATACACGACGCAAAGCAGTAAAACTAAATGTTTTGTCATACCCATGGTATCCGGCCTGTTATACCACGGATATCAGCCAATCAGCATTCAGGGCTTGAACCACCCAGTTTATAATACCAACTATAAACTGGGTGGGTTGAGGCCTGAATGCTGATTGGTTGAAGGCCATGGTATATCAGAGCGTACCCCCCGGGTATGACAAAACACTTATTTTTACTGCTCTAATTATGTTGGTAACCAGTTTACAATAGCAATAAGGCACCTCAGGGGTTTGTGGTATATGGCCAATATACCACAGCTAAGGGCTGTGTCCAGGCACTCAGCGTTGTGTCATGCTTATTCGGGGTCAAAACATGTGGCTTCAAAGGGGTGAATGCCATCATCATTGTGATCCTGCCTTATTATAAATTACAAGTGGTTAGCATCATACAGTTAAATTGACATTATAGTGCATATGTCTCTGCAATTTCTGCACATTAGTATCACATTACAATCACTACGACTGAAGTATGGTGCATATATAATATATAATCTCTGACAGGTAGGGTGCATCTACACGAATATTATAGAGCATAGGTGTGTGTATTACCTGATACATTACCTGATACCTGATTGGCTGATCATAGTATTGAGGAAAGCAACCAATTTGTTGCACTGGTGGGGGGGATCAATGATTGTGCTTCGGCATCCTGCGAGCGCTGACGCTCACTCTGGATACTGACGTATGTGAACAATACAATGAAGCGTATTGTTCGTCACATTTGGCCAACCTTTCATTTGAAAGGCTACTCACCTGAGTTTAAAATCAAGCGCATGAGTCGTTCTCCCCGCAAGTATTCAATTTGTGTAGTGGCAGTGAACGAGGAGGTTGCCTTCCAAATCTGAGCATCATTCGAGTCACTCGCAAAGTTTGCTGCGCTCTGGTGATCCTGATTTCTCTGAAAACTATGGGGACCTTACGCGATCTCCAATACGCATTACAGGAGAAGATTGAGGAGTTGCGACAACGAGACGCACTTATTGACGAACTGGAGCTGGAATTAGATCAAAAGGACGAATTGATTCAAAAGCTTCAGAATGAACTGGATAAATACCGATCCGTAATCAAACCGGCGACGCAACAAGTCCACAAGGCAAGCGCACTACAGGAGCAGCACAGGACCAAGAGACAGGCGATATCAGGAGAGCCCACCGCCTTTGACATTCATGAACTCAGTCATGTCACTCTTCCATTCTACCCCAAGAGCCCACAGTAGGTTTCATATGTCCGTCTTTGTGTCATTGTGTCTTACCTGTGTGCTGACTGCTGTTCATCTATTGTATATCACATGTCCCTATTAGAGTATGAGTGTTACCAAAAGTGAATCCCATCACAGCAACACTGTAGGCTAAATTAAATGGCAAAATGTTGGCTTTAGTTGTGGCTGTGTTTGCATTTGCAATGAAGTACGTTGTGTGTGTGTGTGTGTGTTATGGAAACATGATATCATGCAGCAACCATCTTTGCATAATGCATGCTAGTTGTGTAGTGACAGTATGGTGTGTGCATACACCTGGCTGAGTATACATGATAAAACTAGCCTTAACACAAGTCTCTACAGAAACATTTGTTTTAAAACACACAACTTACCTCAACTGCAATTGCAAACACAGTCAAATCTACAGACACTATGCTATGCAGAGTCAGGAAACACCCATAATGCACATGCAATGAACACATTAAAGTAAAAGTCAGCCTCTGAAAGCATAGAGCTAACATTTATAATTCACTTGTTGCTCAAGCCCTGATACTGTTCTCAAATGTTGTGTGACTAGCCAAATCAACATCTACCTTCTAAAGATACGCATAATCATAAAGGAACAGCGCACATGGACAGATAGCAATTTCCATGTAAGAGATACAATATCTGCATAAAGGGAAAACATTAGGTTGGGAATTTGAGCATTATAAAAATGAATTTGTATATCTAAATGCATTAAGAGTACACAACAGAACATTCTATTACAGTAGGTTGTTTTGTCAAAGTCCAGACAAAGGAGAAAGGCAGAGAAGAACATTTTCTTATGTGGAGTCAGTAAATAATGTAATCCACTGTCAAGATAGACCGTTCGTTAGGGAAAAACGAATAGGTTTTCTCCCTCTTCCAAATATTGTTTGTGTGTGTATGTATATATATCTCACTAATGTTTCTAGTTTCATACTTTTCCAAAACACATGCCTCTGGTAAATACATGCCTCTGGTAAAACCCTCTGGTAAAACCCTACAATACGTACATGGTACAGACAACGTATTGGTATCGTTATACTCCTAAAAGTGAAATAAAAAAAATCACATTCATTTATTAAATATACAAATATTATTTACAGTACCAGTCAAATGTTTTAGAACACCTACTCATTACAGGATTTTTTTTTTATTTCTTTTTTTTTTTACTATTGTCTACATTGTAGGATAATAGTGAAGACATCAAAACTATGAAATAACATACACGGAATCATGTAGTTAACAAAAAAGTGTTAAACAAATCAAAATATATTTTATATTTGAGATTCTTCAAAGTAGCCACCCTTTGTCTTGATGACAGCTTTGCACATGCTTGGCATTCTCTCAACCAGCTTCATGCGGAAGTCACCTGGAATGCATTTCAGTTAACAGGTGTGCCTTGTTAAGTTATTCTGTGGAATTTCTTTCCTTCTTATTAAAGCGTTTGAGCCAATCAGTTGTGTTGTGACAAGACAGGGTTGGTATACAGAGCTTTTGGTAAAAGACCAAGTCCATATTATGACAAGAACAGCTCAAATCAGCAAAGAGAAATGACAGTCCATCATTACTTTAAGACATGAAGGTCAGTGAATCTGGAAAATTGTGCAGTTGCAAAAACCATCAAGCTCTATGATGAAACTGGCTCTCATGAGGACCGCCACAGGATTGGAAGACCCAGAGTTACCTTTGCTGCAGAGGATAAGTTCATTAGAGTTTCAAGCCTAAGAAATTGAAGCCCAAATAAATGCTTCACAGAGTTCAAGTAACAGACACATCTCAACCTCAACTGTCCAGAGGAGACTGTGTGAATCAAGCTTTCATAGTCGAATTGCTGCAAAGAAACCTCTATTAAAGGATACCAATAAGAAGAAGAGACTTGCTTGGGCCAAGAAACACGAGCAATGGACATTAGACCGGTGGAAATTTGTCCTTTGGTCTGATCAGTCCAAATTTGAGATTTTTGGTTCCAACTGCCATGTCTTTGTGAGACCTGGTGTGGATGAACGGATGATCTCCGCATGTGTATTTCCCACGATAAAGCATGGAGGAGGAGGTGTTATGGGGGTTTGCTGGTGACGCTGTCTGTGATTTATTTAGAATTCAAGGCACACTTAACCAGCATGGCTACCACAGCATTCTGCAGCGATACGCATCCCATCAGGTTTGGGCTTAGTGGGACTATAATTTGTTTTTCAACAGGACAATGACTCAATACACATGCAGGCTGTGTAAGGGCAATTTTACCAAGAAGGTCATGTGAGTGATGGAGTGTTACTTCAGATGACCTGGCCTTCACAACCTCTCGACCTCAACCAAATTGAAATGGTTTGGGATGAGTCGGCAGAGTGAAGGAAAAGCAGCCAATAAGTGCTCAGCATATGTGGGAACTCCTTCAAGACTGCTGGAAAAGTATTCCAGGTGAAGCTGGTTGAGAGAATGCCAAGCATGTGCAAAGCTGAAGAATCTCAAATATATTTTGATTTGTTTAACACTTAAAAAAAAAATATTACTACATGATTCCATATCTGTCAATTCATAGTTTTGATGTCTTCACTATTATTCTACAATGTAAAAAATAGTAAAAGTAAAGAAAAACCCTTGAATGATTAGATGTTCTAAAACTTTGACCAGTAGTGTATCTAAAAGTACCCTTTTTGAGTCCCCCTTTTTTTGACACATTGTTTGGAACAATATACTCTTCAAATAAGTACAATTTCCAGAGTGGGCTCTCTGCTAATTTTCAAGAAATTATCATTTTATACATGGAAATTGACATTATAGGTAATTAAACAATCACAACCCTCCTGTAGGATTGAACTTTCAGCAAATCACCAGCAGAGAGAGTCCCCTTTGAATCCATTTTCCAATTCCCTGTGTTGATGCTGCTCATAAAATGCATCATAATATTAAAAGTAGCATTAGAGTCAGTCTGAATATTTTATTTTCTTGAGTATATTTGTCACACCCTGACCTTAGTTTGTTTTCCAAGAGTGTGCAAAGCTGTTATTTTGGTTAGGTCTGGGTGTGATGAGGGTGGTATGTGTGTTAACCTTGTCTAGGGTTTTTTGTATATCTATGGGGTTTTGGTTTGTCCAGGCAGCTGGCAGCTGTTTATCGTTGTCTCTGATTGGGGATCCTATTTAGGTTGCCATTTTCCATTTAGGTTTTGTGGGTTATTGTCTATGTGTAGTTGCATGTCAGCACTAGTTGTTTATAGCGTCACGTTTGTTTAAGTGGTCTTCGTTAAATAAAAGAAGAATGTATTCCAATCACGCTGTGCCTTGGTCTCCTCGTTATGACGAACGTGACAATATTGTTTTAAACAATATGTTTAAAATGTAACAAACTAAAAAAAGGTTATTTTGAGAATGTAGACTTAGTCCATACTTTAGAGGACACTATTAGGAGTATAATGACAGCAAGATGTCTGTAACATATCATGTACGGTTCGCAGACATGGAGTCTTACAAGAGGCATGTATAGGCCTAGAAGTGGCCTAAAATGGCCACGTTCATCATGATTTTCAAAAACAATATTTATATTTGTTTTGATGATGGATCCTCATGCAGCAGCTACACTTCCTAAAGTCCAGCAATTAGTGATCCCTTAATGCGCCAATCCCGTTAACGGGATAGATTTGACAACATCCTGTGAAATTGCAGGGCGCCACATTCAAACTAGAGAAATATCAATATTCAACATTCATGGAAATATAAGTGTGATACATCAAAATAAACTTAACTTCTTGTTAATCCAGCTGCTCTGTCAGATTTTTAAAAGGCTTTACGGAGAAAGCCCACCATGCGTTTATCTGAGGACAGCGCCACGCATACACGCACATGAAAATGATTTTTCAACCAGGCAGGTGCGACACAAAAGTCCGAAATAACGATATAATAAATACCTTACCTTTGAAGATCTTCTTTTTGCAATCCCAAATGTCTCAGTGGCACAATGAATGATATTTTTTGGATAAATTCCTTCTTTATATCCCCAAAATGTCAATTTATTTGGCGGGTTTGAATCAGAAATACACCCGTTCCAACTCGCCCAACATGAATACAAAGTATCTAATAAGTTCCCTGTAAACTTGGTCCAAACATTTCAAGCAACTTTCCAACCTAAGATATCCTAAAATGTAAATAATCGATAGAATTTAAGACGGGATAATCTGTTTCCAATACCGAAGAAAAATAACACGGGCCGCGCTCCTGTTCACGCGCAACAAAAGACTAGGGACCTTCAGAGTGACACGTACAAAGAACAGCACTACTTCTTCATTTCCCAAAAGAAAAACACAGACCAATTTCTAAAGACTGTTGACATCCAGTGGAAGCCATAAGAACTGCAACCAGGTTCCTAATTAACAGGGTTTCCCATAGAAACCCTTTGGAAAATCCTGTGACCTCAATTTTTTTAACCTGGATGGTTTGTCCTCTGGGTTTCGCCTGCCAAATCAGTTCTGTAATACTCACAGGCATTATTTTAACAGTTCTAGAAACTTTAGAGTGTTTCCTATCCAAATCTACCAATTATATGCATATCCCAGCTGATTAGCAGGCAGTTTACGTTGGGCACACTTATCATCCGGATGTCATAATACTGCCCCCTAGCCTTAAGAGGTTTTAAGGCAGTTATACAATTTAAGAAACATAAAAATACATTCACAACACATTTCACAACCCATTAAGTGTGTGGCCTCAGGCCACTATACTTCTACCACATATCTACAATACAAAATCCATGTGTACGTGTGTGTATAGTGCGTATGTTATCGTGTCTTTGTATGCATGTGTCTGTGCCTCTGTATGTGTCTCTTCACAGTCCCCGCTGTTCTATAATGTGCATTTTTATCTGTTCTTTAAAATGAGATGTTACTGTTTGCATGAGTTACTTGATGTGGAATAGAGTGTCATGTAGTTATGGCTCTACGTCGTACTATGCGTCTCCCATTGTCTGTTCTGGACTTGGAGACAGTGAAGAGACCTCTGGCATGTCTTGTGGGGTATGCATGGGTGTCTGAGCTGTGTGCCAGTTGTTCAGACATACAGCTCTGTGAATTCAACATGTCAATACCTCTCACAAATACAATTAGTGATGAAGTCAATCTCTGCCTCACTTTGAGCCAGGAGAGTTTGACATGCATATTATTAATGTTAGCTCTCTGTGTACATCCAAGGGCCAGCCGTGCTGCCCTGTTCTGAGCCAATTGCAATTTTCCCAAGTCCATTTTTTGTGGCACCTGACCACACGACTGAACAGTAGTCCAGGTGCGACAAAACTAGGGCCTGTAGGACCAGCCTTGTTGATAGTGTTGTTATTAAGGACAGACTTCTCCCCATCTTGGCTACTGTTGTAGCAATATGTTTTGACCATGACATTTTACAGTCCAGGATTGTGATACAAATGTAAAAAGCATATCAAACGTGATAATTTCCAGAACAATCTGACACACAAAAAATATTTTTTGCCCATTCTGGCGTGGATTCACCCCACAGCAGCAATACTATTATAATTGTTATGAACTACTGCCCAAACTAATACCACATATTTATTTTTATTTACACTGATATCCTACCCTGGCCAAACCCGGATGACGCTGTGCCAATTGTGCGCTGCCCTATGGGACTCTCAATCACGGCCGGTTGTGATACAGCCTGGAATCAAACCAGGGTCTGTAGTGATGCCTCTAGTACTGGGAAGCAGTGTCTTATACCGCGGCGCCACTCGGGAGCCCCTACATATGTGCACTGATGTGACGTTATTTCCTTTACAATTCATGCATGCCTTTGCAACTCTATTTCTGAAACTGTGTAGGTTGTAAACAATCACAACCTTTCTCAGGCTTCTTAGATTGGAAGGTATGGTCAGGGCATTGAGGGAAAGAGTTTGATTCTTGCACCTTCAGTCCAAGGCTCCTATAAAGTCTGTAGGAATGATGTCTATCCATCCGGCTGTTCTCTAAAGCAGCATACTTTCTCCTTTTAAGGGAACCGCTCTGTGTTTATCTCTGGGCTTTGACAGGGACGCACTTTCTGAAGCAAAGGAAATGAAACGCGACACGAAAAAAGAACAGGGGCCAAGCTGGAGTCTAGTCAACTATCAGTTAACATACTGTAAAACTGTGACACACTATACCATAGTTCTGCAATGTCAATCAACCCAAGTCGATCTCAGTCATGTTATTCAATAGACTGCAACCAAAGCTTCTCACTAGCCTTCACCTGGCCATGTGTAGTATTCCCCTGAAAAGCCTTCCAGGACACCCAGTTAATGCTGAATATCAAAGGATCTGATTCATTTGGAGCAGCCTGATGAGCTGTGGCATTTCTGTCCATTGTCCTCAAACCCTCTTCAAAGGGAGTAGTTGGCGGGTCACCAAGGGGGTCGGTCTTCTGACACTAGCCACCAGCTGGAGTTCAGTGCCTCCAAAATGACTAATGGCTCCGTTCTCCCCTTTTGTGCTTTTTCTCTGAATATTTTGGAGTCAGATGAGTCATTAGGGTTCCCTCCAATTCGCGACAAATTTTCATGAGAATATTCTAATATGTTTGATGTGCTTCCATCAAATAGACTTTTTTCAGATAAAAGGCTGTGCGTAATGACGTAGTGCACATATTTACTGGAAAGGAGCATCAATCTCATCACCTTGCACTTTCACCACCCTGTGAAGTTTAGCATAACTTATTTCATCTGTAGCCTAATAAACTGCATGCTTTCCTGACAAGTCATAGTGGGAGGACCCCAAAACATGTCATTGCATGATTCCAAATTTACACGATATGATGATTATTATATATCAATATTTCTGAATAAAAGCATTTCCACTGACATTTCTTGCATAATAGATTTTTCTGACACAGAAAGATCCCACCTTGTCTAGCGTATCTTGCTTTGGAAAGTTTACCAACAGATATTCTGTCTCCATCAGGCCTGTCATGACATTTTTTTTATCCGACATGTACTTTACTTGCAGAAAAAGTTTGGATGGAAACCTGGTTAGTGTAGCTGAAAGGAATATACTGCATGGATTTGATGGGTATATTTGTTTTCTTAATGTAACTGCCCAGTAATAATCTCACCTTTTTAAAAGTTAATATTCTGTTAACTCATACCCAAGTAATGTTGTTGACTCATCCTATATTAAACCCGTATTTGTGCATGGTTGGAGAAAAAAACACTTGGAGAACAAAACCTACCTCAAACCTGTATCTCAAACAGACCATTTAAAGAATGCTTGCTATTTCCTCATAGAGGATGATGTCATCTTTCTTGGCATTCTCTCAATCAGTTTTATGATGTAGTCACCTGGAATGCATTTCAATTAACAGGTGTGCCTTGTTAAAAGTTAATTTGTGGATTTTATTCCCTTCTTAATGCATTTGAGATGTGTTGTGACGAGGTAGGTGTGGTTTACAGAAGATAGCCCTATTTGGTAAAAGACCAAGTCCATATTATGGCAAGAACCGTTCAAATAGAGAAATAACAGTACATCATTACTTTAAGACATGAAGGTCAGTCAATCCAGAAAATTGTAAAAGTTCTTTCAAGTGTAGTCGCAAAAACCATCCAGCACTATGATTAAACTGGCTCTCATGAGGACCGCCACAAGAAAGGAAAACCCAGGGTTACCTCTGCTGCAAAGGACAAGTTCATTAGAGTTACCAGCCTCAGAAATCGGCAATTAACTGCACCTCATATTTCAGCCCAAATAAATGCTTCACAGAGTTCAAGTAATAGACACATCTCAACATCAATTGTTCAGAGGAGACTGCGTGAATCAGGCCTTCATGGTCTAATTGCTGTATAGAAACCACTAATAAAGGACACCAATAATAATAAGAGACTTGCTTGGGCCAAGAAACACGAACAATGGACATCAGACCAGTGGAAATCTGTCCTTTGGTCTGATGAGTCCAAATTTGAGATTTTTGGTTTCAACCACCATGTCTTTGTGAGACACAGAGTAGGTGAACGGATGATCTCTGCATGTGTGGTTCCCACCGTGAAGCATGGAGGAGGAGGAGTGATGGTGTGGTTTGCTGGTGATTTATTTAGAATTCAAGGCACATGTAACCAGCATGGCTACCACAGCATTCTGCAGCGATACGCCATCCCATTTGGTGTGGGCTTAGTGGGACTATCATTTGTTTTTCAACAGGACAATGACCCAACACACCTCCAGGCTGTGTAAGAGCTAGTTGACCAAGAAGGAGAGTGATGGTGTGCTGCATCCGATGACCTGGCCTCAACGATCACCCGACCTCAACCCAATTGAGATGGTTTGGGATGAGTTGGACCGCAGAGTGAAGGAAAAGCAGCCAACAAGTTCTCAGCATATGTACGAACTACTTCGAGACTGTTGGAAAAGCCTTCCAGGTGAAGCTGGTTGAGAGAATGCCAAGAGTGTGCAAAGCTGCCAAGAGTGTGCAAAGCTGTCAAGGCAAATGGTGGCTACTTTGAAGAATCCCCAATATATTTCGATTTGTTTAAGACCTTTGTGGTTGCTACATGATTCCATATGTGTTATTTCATAGTTTTGATGTCTTCACTATTATTCGACAATGTAGAAAATAGTACAAGTAAAGAAAAACCCTTGAATGAGAAGGTTTGTCCAAACTTCTGACTGGTTCTGTATATGGCATATTTGGGCCCTTTTATTCCCAACACCAACTCAAACATTTCAAGCATTATGGGCATTATGTAGCAATTATGTAGCAATTATTTATTGAAATACAGCCATGTCAAACCAGTCCTATTTGGCCTTATGGAGCTGGTTGGTGGCCATTTTGGAAAACTGTTTCCCTAGAGTGCAACAGGGAAAATCTGCAATGGCACTATAGCTTTATTTAGTTTTGTGGCGTCATCATAAAGGGATTTTGCTCAAATGGGTTACCTTTGTCCCTGCTGGACATAATGCATCCCTATGCATCCCTATGGGATTTCTCGTAGAGTGACCTGCACTGGGCAGGTTTCCTGGCACATTTCTTATAAGTGACACAGTGTATAATATCATATTATTTATCATTGTAATTGGTAGACTTCAGGGAACAGATATCACTTTTGTAGAGTGTCAAAGGTAACTTTGTATTTAATACACCGCTTGGAAAGTGAAAATATACACATTTTACTGCGATTTGATGGTTTTTAATCATCGATCATAATGTGGTTTTGGTTGTTGATTGAATGAGTACCCCAAACCAATCCAAACATGTTTAGCTATTTTGGGGCTATGTAGACCCAACACAGGGGAAGCCATTACTCAAAACGTCAATACAGGTAAATTAATTTTCACCATTGACCTTTAGGGGGCGCTACATGTCGACCCGGGGCTTTGCTCAAGTCGCACTATATCAGGTTTTGTTCAGCATGAAAAACTACGCAAGTGTGCCAATTTTCACACTTCTATATCAAATAGAGACGTTTTAGAGCGTCTACTGGACTATGTTGGGGTACACCCACACCATTTCAACACAGAAAACAGCTTCTTAATAAAAAAATTAGTAGGAAGGTATCCTTAATGTTTTGTACACTCAGTTTAGGTCATATTTGATAGAAATCTGGAAACACTGGACAGTTATTTGAATTAAACATTTTGCTTTACTCACCGTTGATTTTGTTCATAAAATTGTAATAGAGACTTAGCCTTGATGAATTGATGACGTTCTTTCACTGAGACTGTTTGGAGAGACACTATGGCCTTTCAAACATTGATCTGGCTTGTCTTTCAGACATGTTCCATCCAGAAATATCCCTTCTGCTGCTGCTGTAACCACAGTGACATTCTATAAGCGTTTATAAATGTTTTGAACTGTAAATGTTCTTTCACAATGTCTCTATAATGTAATTGTAAAGGAAGCATTTCATTAATGGAAGCAATCTAAATGATAAAAGTCTGTTCTCTCTGTTATAATACTCTACATCACCAAAAGTATGTGGACACCCCTTCAAATTAGTAGATTTGGCTATTTCAGCCGCACCCATTGCTGACAGGTGTATAAAATCGATAAAATCACAGCCATGCAATCACCATAGACAAACATTGGCTGTAGAATGGCCTTACTGAAGAGCTCGGTGACTTTCAATGTGGCACCGTAATTGGATGTCATCTTTCCAACAAGTCAGTTCGTCAAATTTCTGCCCTGCTTGAGATACCCCGGTCACCTGTAAGTGCTGTTATTGTGAAGTTGAAACATCTAGGAGCAACAACAACTCAGCCGTGACATGGTAGGCCACACAAGCTCACAGAATGGGACCGCCAAGTGCTGAAGCGCGTATAAATCATCTGTCCTCGGTTGCAACACTCACTACCGAGTTCCAAACATCAGCACAATAGCTGTTTGTCGAGAGCTTCATGAAGTGGGTATCTATGGCCGAGCAGCGCAAAGCTCGCCACCATTGGACTCACCGCCATTGGACCCTGGAGCAGTGGAAATGTGTTCTCTGGAGTGATGAATCACGCTTCACCATCTGGCAGTCTGACGGACGAATCTGAGTTTGGCGGATGCCAAGAGAACGCTACCTGCCCCAATGCATAGTGCAAACTGTAAAGTATAGTGGAGGAGGAATAATGGTCTGCGGCTGTTTTGTATGGTTCGTGCTAAGCCCCTTAGTTCCAGTGAAGGGAAATATTAACGCTATGGCCTTCTAGGTGCTTCTAACTTTGTGGCAACTGTTTGGAGAAGGCCCCTTCCTGTTTCAGCATGACAATGCCTCCGTATGTCAAGCAAGGTCCATACAGAAATTATTTGTCGATAGGTGTGGAAGAACTTGGACAGAGCCCTGACTGGCCTGGACAGACCCCTGACCTCAACCCAATCAAACACCTTTGGGATGATTTGGGACACCGACTGTAACCCAGTCCTAATCACCCAACATTAGTGCCTGACCTCACTAATGCACTTGTGGCTGAATTTAATCAAGTCCCCACAGCAATTTACTTAATTTTTATTTCACCTTTATTTAACCAGATAGGCTAGTTGAGAACAAGTTCTCATTTGCAACTGCGACCTGGCCAAGATAAAGCATAGCAGTGTGAACAGACGACAACACAGAGTTACACATGGAGTAAACAATAAACAAGTCAGTAACATAGTAGAAAAAAAATAATCTACAGTATATACATTGTGTGCAAAAGGCATGAGGAGGTAGGCAATAAATAGGCCATAGGAGTGAATAATTACAAATTAGCAGATTAACACTGGAGTGATAAATGATCAGATGAACATGTGCAGGTAGAGATACTGGTATGCAAAAGAGCAGAAAAGTAAATAAAATAAAAACAGTATGGGGATGAGGTAGGTAAATTGGGTGGGCTATTTACCGATGGACTATGTACAGCTGCAGCGATCAGTTAGCTGCTCAGATAGCAGATGTTTAAAGTTGGTGAGGGAGATAAAAGTCTCCAACTTCAGAGATTTTTGCAATTCATTCCAGTCGCAGGCAGCAGAGAACTGGAAGGAAAGGCGGCCAAATGAGGTTTTGGCTTTAGGGATGATCAGTGAGATACACCTGCTGGAGCGCGTGCTACAGGTGGGTCTTGCCATCGTGACCAGTGAATTGAGATAAGGCGGAGCTTTACCTAACATAGACTTGTAGATGACCTAGAGCCGACTAGAGCATACAGGTCGCAGTGGTGGGTGGTATAAGGTGATTTATTAACAAAACGGATGGCACTGTGATAAACTGCATCCAGTCAGCTGAGTAGAGTATTGGAAGCTATTTTGTAGATGACATCGCCAAAGTCGAGGATCGGTAGGATAGTCCGTTTTACTAGGGTAAGTTTTACGGCGTGAGTGAAGGAGGCTTTGTTGCGAAATAGAAAGCCGACTCTAGATTTGATTTTGGATTGGAGATGTTTGATATGAGTCTGGAAGGAGAGTTTGCAGTCTAGCCAGACACCTAGGTATTTATAGATGTCCACATTTTCTAGATCGGAACCATCCAGGTTGGTGATGCAAGTCGGGCATGCGGGTGCAGGCAGCGAACGGTTGAAAAGCATGCATTTGGTTTTACTAGCGTTTAAGAGCAGTTGGATGCCACGGAAGGAGTGTTGTATGGCATTGAAGCTCATTTGGAGGTTAGATAGCACAGAGTCCAAGGAAGGGCCAGAAGTATACAGAATGGTTTCGTCTGCGTAGAGGTGGATCAGGGAATCGCCCGCAGCAAGTGCAACATCATTGATATATACAGAGAAAAGAGTCAGCCCGAGAATTGAACCCTGTGGTAGCCCCATAGAGACTGCCAGAGGACCGGACAACATGCCCTCCGATTTGACACACTGAACTCTGTCTGCAAAGTAGTTGGTGAACCAGGCAAGGCAGTCATTAGAAAAACTGAGGCTGCCGATAAGAATATGGTGATTGACAAGAGTCGAAAGCCTTGGCAAGGTCGATGAAGACTGCTGCACAGTACTGTCTTTTATCGATGGCGGTAATGATATCGTTTAGTACCTTGAGCGTCGCTGAGGTGCACCCGTGACCGGCTCGGAAACCGGATTGCACAGCGGAGAAGGTACGGTGGGATTCAAAATGGTCAGTGATCTGTTTGTTGACATGGCTTTCGAAGACCTTAGATAGGCAGGGCAGGATGGATATAGGTCTGTAACAGTTTGTTTCCAGGGTGTCTCCCCCTTTGAAGAGGGGGATGACCGCGGCAGCTTTCCAATCCTTGCGGATCTCAGATGATACGAAGGAGAGGTTGAACAGGCTGGCAATAGGGGTTGCGACAATGGCGGCGGACAGTTTCAGAAATAGAGGGTCCAGATTGTCAAGCCCAGCTGATTTGTATGGGTCCAGGTTTTGCAGCTCTTTCGGAACATCTGTTATCTGGATTTGGATAAAGGAGAAGCTGGGGAGGCATGGGCGAGTAGCTGCGGGGGGGTAGCGGAGCTGTTGGCCGAGGTTGGAGTAGCCAGGAGGAAGGCATGGCCAGCCGTTGAGAATACCTTGTTGAAATTTTTGATTATCACGAATTTACAGGTGGTGACCGTGTTACCTAGCCTCAGTGCAGTGGGCAGCTGGGAGGAGGTGCTCTTGTTCTCCATGGACTTTACAGTGTCCCAGAACTTTTTTGAAGTTAGAGCTACGGGACTGCTATTGCAGTCCGCCACAGGATGTTTTTGTGCTGGTCGAGGGCAGTCAAGTCTGGAGTGAACCAGTGGCTATATCTGTTCTTAGTTGTGCATTTTTTTGAACGGAGCATGCTTGTCTAAGATGGTGAGGAAGTTACTTTTAAAGAATGACCAGGCCTCCTCAACTGATGGGATGAGGTCAATATCCTTCCAGGATACCCGGGCCAGGTAGATTAGAAAGGCCTGCTCGCATAAGTGTTTTAGGGAGCGTTTGACAGTGGTGAGGGGTGGTCGTTTGTCCACGGACCCGTAGTGGATACAGGCAATGAAGCAGTGATCGCTGAGATCCTGATTGAAGACAGCAGAGGTATATTTGGAGGGCAAGTTGGTCAGGATAATGTCAATTCGGGTGCCCTTGTTTACGGATTTAGGGTTGTACCTGGTGGGTTCCTTGATGATTTGTGTGAGATTGAGGGCAATGTTCCAACATACATTGGAAAGCCTTCCCAGAAGAGTGGAGGCTGTTATAGCAGCAAACGGGGGACCAACTCCATATTAATGCCCATTATTTTGGAATGACATTTTTGACGAGCAGATGTCCAGATACTTTTGGTCATGTAGTGTATCATGGTTTTAGCAATTGTATTATACAGTCCGTTTGTTAAATGCTACAGGCTTTCAAGAATGGCAAAACATTTATTATGCATATTGTTCTCTAAAATCTAAATTAAAGAATGATTAATCTGTAATTATACATGGAATGATAACACTGCTGAAAGAAAAAGTGAGAAAATATGAAAAAATGTAAATGTTATACCAGAATTTTGCTACACTGTAATGAGCAAGACTGGAGTGCCAGCTAAATCTAATCACAGCAGATGAGTGTTGAAGTGTTTCATACTGGGTACATTACTATATTTTAATACTCAGCTGAATAGTTTTGCAATTTAGTCGACTGAAAATAAGCTTACATTATAACTTTAGTATAGAATGTGTCTTGATGGAACTTGTGACCTTCAGTTAAATCACAGAGAGAAGTTATTTAGATACTTTTTGAATGTTCTAATATTGAAAAACAGTTATTGAAATCCCTTGAACTTGCAGTGTATAGTACAGAGCGGTTTCTCAGAAGAACAAAGTGTTAGGGGTCCCCACGCAAAAAGAGATGATAAGCTATTCATGCTGATTTATTTCTTCACAAAAAGGCAGAACATTTGATTTCGTCATTGTCTGCGATGCCCTATCTGATTTAATTTGAGATTCACTCATTACTCAAGGAACCCATCTGTGTCTGCTCTTCCTTGTTGCTTTACTGAAACTCTTCACTTCTGCCAAGCCTCTGGATAAGGCTGTGACAGTTACACAGCTGTAGTCACTGCTAAGCACCCATGTTGCCAGGCAGCACTGTAATACACAAGTGACAATCACCGGTCATCAAAGTGAGATTGCTTTTTACCAAATCACACATGTCCCACTGTGCCAGAATCACATCTTGCTCTCTATTCAACCTTTAATCAGAATGGGTTTTTTGATAAGGAGAGATTCAGAATTCATTTAGCACTCCCACGCATCTCTGCACAAACACAAGCCATATGGACAGACACTGCAAACAGTTGATTACTGTGCCGTTGTCTGTAAGGAGGGCAGTAGTGCTGGGGGAAATGGGCAGGTTTATTAAGTACAGGTCCCAAAGGAGATCTCTTGCCTCTTTCTCTTCAACCTCAGGTTCCTTTCCCCAAGGTTACTGTGATGGTATAGAGCCAGATGTTACAGGTAGAGAGCTAGGCAGATGTTGGTGTCCACCATCACCCACCACCATCCCCCCCCAGCCCCCCCCAGCCCTGCTTCCAGCTGAAATCTGTGCAAAAACAGAAAAAAGAGACTAGGTAAAGGCAAATAATATACTTTGAAATACTGTGGTCTATTGCAAAACTGTCTTGAAAGGTAGCATTGCCAAATAAATATTTTATCTGGTTTGTGGAGAAGTCTTGAAGAAAAAGAAAAAAAGCTCAGTGACAACTCTAACTCAAATTAAAACTAATTTAAAGTTGCAGCGCCCTGAATGACCCATCTGACAGTGTCTCACTGTGTGTTTTTGGGACTTCGGGGGAAAGCAAAGCTATCAGAAGTGGAAAATGAATTCAGAACTGGCTTTATTACATCTTTGTGAGCACAGGGTTATCTTGACTCCTAGGACATTAACACACCATGCCAGTATTTAAGTGGTGCCGGCAGAGCAGAACTAATGCTTTGTGTCCGAGTGTCATCTCTCAGTTCCCCGTACCTCCGAAGGGCAGCAGCACCAATCTACCAGCTCAGTTAGGATTTGCTGGAACAGATCTCCCATCGCGAAACATCCTCCCCCATAGGATTGCAAATAGAGGGTATATTGCTGAAAACTTTTGGTGTTCTATCACAAGACATCTAGTGGCCCGATTGGGTACTTCAGATTATCACAGGTGTCTGTAATTATCTCTGGCCCTCTGTGTGGCCTTAATGAAAAATATACTAAATAATTAAATAAGATGATTTTCAAATAAAAAAATAGAATGAGATGTTTTGGCATCAGACTTTTGTGGCAGTTGTGAAAATTTGGAAGAGAGTTGCAGAGTTAATAAAAAATAATACCATTGTTGATTAGATGCTTTTTTCATTAGTTTGGCTATTTTCTCTTGAACCATATGACCTATCCACTGGAAACTCATGTACAATATGGACACAGATAAAAAAACATATATACTTTATATCAGTCAATAAAAAAAGTTTTGAAGTATAAATGACTAGTAACGATAAATTGCCATGGATATTCTCTTAATTACCAAAGTTACTGTAGATTCCGTTAACCCTACTACCACGAAACAACATAATATTAATTCCCAAAGAATAAGTCCATATGATTTTTAAAGTGCCCACACTCTCGATTTATGATATAGTGAAGCCAGAGTACTTCTGAAGCTGGTCTTTTAAGGAAAATTGCTGGATGAGGTACTTGTGGGTAGTCATTCATAGCAAGGCGTCTGAGGTAAAATGCAGGGTAGTAAAATGCCTTATCTTCCCTCCAGCCTATACAAGAGTGCTGGTGTAGAGATAAGAACTGATTCTATTCACATGCCCTAAGGCGGGGAGATGCTGTACGGTGATTTCAGTCTCAAATTACTGGTTATGGGGCACTTCTCTCCAATATGGGCCTTCAAGCGCATGTCATTTCCAAACTGTTGACTGGATGCTCATAAATAGCTTTACTTATAGAAGAAAGTAACGTTTTTTAAATTTTATTTGTGAAAGCAGTCTGTCAAAGCAAAACAGATGTTGGCCACACTGCAGATTCTTATTCACATCAACTGTTTCATTTGCTAATTGTTCTCAATTTAGTAACTTTTTCTGCACTTTAGCTTCAGGAACAGAACGTTACTCTCTTTTCATTCAATTCACAGGTCCAAGGGCTTAATCAAGGAGGCCATTCTTGACAACGACTTCATGAAGAACCTTGAGCTTTCTCAGATCCAAGAGATCGTTGACTGCATGTACCCAGTTGAATATGCCACAGACAGCTGCATCATCAAAGAAGGGGATGTGGGCTCATTGGTGTATGTGATGGAAGGTAAGCATTGTGCAAAAAGTCAGCCATGTTAACTTCCCTTCGCCTTTTTGAACTTTCCAGTTCTTAGAGGAACCCCTCTGAAAAGGACATTGAGGAACACATTTGTAAAGGTTCAAACTAGAAACTTTTTTGTGATGGGAGTGGTTACACTTTTAAACCTTTCTAATAATATATTGTAGAGGTGGCAGTCTATCAGATTGGAGGCGTGGCTTTCAGATAGTTACTTTTGGCCACCTGTTACAGTAAATGTCATTCCTGTTCATGTTAAGTTAATTGACTAACAATGGGTCCTTGAGGAACTCCAGGGGTTCCTCAAGTCACCACTAAGAGTGTACTGTATCTACTGTGGGACTTTCATGGTTAAGACCTTCTGTTCACATCCCTGTTATTCATCACCAGTTTAGATCTGGAAACAATGACCCACAGTAAAGATGCATTTCCAGGAAGTGAATGAACGGTCCTCTGGTGGGCTGTAATTCACCAGTTTGTCCACCTGTGAGAAATCAGCCATTAATGAAGGAATGGCGTGAATCCATCAAGACCAGAGGAGATAGCGTAGCTAGCATTAGCCATGATTCATGTCAACCGTTTCAGGTTTGTTGTGACACAGTTTCGTAACCACTGAAATGTCATGATTTCTTATGTCATGTTCATTCAGCAGAGCCAGAGCAAAACATTTATAATTAAGTGGGATTTGTAAGGTGTGCACTTCACTGCGTTGTATGGGTTTTGACTGAAAGCTATTCTGAACGTGACGACCTCACGAGACAAGAAGTTGCTAGATCCCTCCTGCTAACTGGGCAACTTTTGCGATTTTTGTTGTTGTTGTCTGAATGAGGGAAATGCTGTAGATTATGAGGACTCGATGTAGTTTGAAAGATGAGAGGTTGAGGATTATAAATACAGCCGAACACCAATGAGTCCAACTGTGCACATTTCCATATCATAAAACTCATGTCATATAAAGTGTCAACACTTATGATCATTACGTTTATGTACAGCTAAAAGATAAGATGACATAGCGTCATAGCCTGGGTTGTTCTGAACAGAATGAGCCTATGTTTGTCTACTGTGAATCAAATAATTGTGTGATGGTGGGGATGCAGGGTTGTGTTCCAAACAAAACAACTACAAGTGAGCTTGCTGTAGTTCCTCAACGGCACAATGTGCCCAAATAAGCACCTCATAGTTGAAGACTATAAAAGTGCATTGAAATGACTTAGGAACTGTGCACACTCTGGAGAAGTTAGTCCTCTCACTCAAACTTTTGTAAATGTTTTGTCTTATGTTGCACCTACCCCATGTCATGACCGACCATGAGAATCCAAATAGGTCAGATCAGGTTTGCAATGACTAACTTCAATCAGACCCCTTTTCACCCGTAGAGAGGGTAGGATAGAACTAGTGGGGATTAACAACTCACGCCCTGTTGTAAATCAATAGAGAAGATCCAGGTCTGTGCTCTCCGAATTCACCAAAAGTAATGTGTTTTGTCTCAACATTCTTTTTTTTCCCACTGAAACTCTAACACGTTCAAAAGCGAATACTGGAACAATATTTCTAATGTAGAACGTGGGGAATGGTTAGAGGCAATCTATAGGACAGTAATGTAATTGTGTTTGTTATTTTGTGATGTCACTAAAAATGTTATAAAGGAAATACTGCAACTCGGAAAGTATACCCACTACTACGTGGGTGAAGTTTCCATATTATGGGAAATGATGAAAGTGTTTTTGTTAATAGAGGGATATGATTTGAGAAGCTATAAGATATCATTATTTTCCGTAACTTTGCACAGTGAGTAATCACCTCCCTGGAGTGAGAGGTCAAAACAGCCGGAACGTTCGAGGTTCAAACGATGCGGTAAGAAGAAAGCCAAAGCAGACCAGAAATGTGTGAAGCTGCAGCTGCGCGTTTAAAATGGTTTGAACTTTGAATCTCAACATGTGCGGGAGACGATAAACTCACATCCCGGACAATCATTGGTACGATGAATAACAGTCTTTTTAGATGAATGTTAAAGTCAATTCACCTTTACCAGGAATCTTCTCATGTTACTAATGTAGCCAGAATATTTTCCGATTTTGTTATCAACAAATGCGGCGAAAAGTAGAGTAAATGTAAAATGCACATAAAATCAACAGTGTAATGTTTTGGATTCAGTCTTAAGCCAGGTGAACTGTTGTGTACTCACCTTTGGTCTAATCATTTCCCCATTATATCCAAACTGTTCCCTTTCAATTGCCACCATGGTTATGCATATGATTTTCATATGTCTACTGTAAGAAATGTTTAAATTTAGACCTGTCCATAGAGGCCAATTCCCACAACTGTAAAGGGTTAAGGAGTCATAACCAGTATGTGGCTATTTTAGTTCCAAATTGCTTTTGTCCCAATGTTAAATGGTTCAGTTGTTACATACCATTATGGGGAACTTTACTGAAAGATCTTGTTCTCAGAGGAACTGGGTGATTTGTTGGCACAGACATTGCTGTTGAAAAGAAGACGTAAAAAGCCTGTTTACACCAGTTTCTTCTTCCCAGCTCCTTTTCGTTTCTTTGTTTCCTATCTTGATACCACAAGGAGCACTCTGATAACATGCTTTATGTACTTGACAGAAATGACAGAGAACATCCTTCTCCAAGTCTACTGAATTCCATGAGTGGTTCTTAGTCCCTCAGTTATTCTGTATAAGTATGCTTACTTACTTGGCTTAAGCTGTCATTGTGCCACACTCTGCCATTGATTACGAGTAATCAAGACAAATACCTTAATCTGAGCAAAGGTGCCCACTACGGCCGAGCAGAGTTGAGCAGGGAGGGAAGCTGCCTTGATACGGTTCAATGTGTCCCCGTCGATGGAGCCATGAGGGACCAGTGGATTTGCTAATGGGAAGAAAATTGATTCTTAGAGAAGTTATTCTCCTGTCTGATGGGATTCGCCTTGAATGTGCTCCTGAGCGCTACTATAACTCCAACATCACGTCATTGGCACGCCTCCCAAGCCTGATTCTCGACGAGGCTAACACAATGGTAACACCTGAGGAAAAGTTATCAGAAAAAAAGTGCATTTCTTTTGAAATGAAAATGATAAAAACTAATTTGAGGTCATTAACTTCTTTAGAGTGTATGGACAAACCCCATGAAGTAGACTTCCCTTTGAGCTACTTTCTCCAAGCACACCCAGCTGTGCCGTATTTATTTGTACACCTGTGTTGAACTATATTAATCCACAGGCAGAACATTTTTACTTTTTTTTAATCAGCAGGGCATCTTGCTCAGTGCGGCGTTGACTACGGGCACCAGACACAAAATGGGTCAGCTGAAATAAACAGAGCTTTTCAATTAGCAACAGATTCATAGCCTAACTGAGCCTTGTGGGCAAGGAAACAGACCACAGTATCTGTCTGTCCTCCGGCAGTTCCAAATTTGATTTGTTTTACTGCTTCTGTTCCTCCATTAAAATAACAGATAACAATAATAATGAATTCAACTTTTATGACAAAGCTTTTCATTACAAAGTGCTTTAAGTGCTTAAAAAATGTAATTCTGACAAACCTAAACATGTAGAAGATCATGGCAGGCAGGGTAGTTTATTAAGGCTTTGAGCAGTCAGCATCAGGAGGAAGGCTAGAGTAGAGGCAGTTTGGAGATTAAATGGAGGAGGGTCACATCCAGGGGGGTTCAGACTGGTCCAGAGCCTACAACACTAAAAATTCATTGGTCTCATTGACGTGTATAATGTCAAAACCCTATTTTGCTTTTGATAATGTATTAAATGTGCACTATGCAGATATCACTCCTCCATTTCATGTTTGTTAAAATTCTAATTATTTGCCTAATTTCAGTTTGTGACAAAACAAGCAATCATAGTGTAGACAATCCTTTTTCCCATCTATACCACTGTGAAATATATTTTACATAACCAAAAAGATAGTATTTTCAGCTTTTTGAAGCTGATATATAAAACCGAACGTATAAGACTAAAAAACTCAACTTAAAAACGAGAAGCATAGAAATAGCGCACCTAGAACAGATCTACCACTTCTTAGACTTTCTTTCAACGAGAATCACAGATCTATAACACACATTTCTAAGAGAATTTGATCGGGTCGCCGAAAAGTTACATATTGCTGCTTTAAACACATTAATGAGGTTCATGTTGTATAAATGAAGTGGGATTGAATGTTTTCCCTGAATACTAAATCTATCACGTAGATCCTTGATTAATGATGTATTTACCATGAACACACGACACCTCTGACATGCATCTCTATACGCTGTGGATAGATCTTTCTAGACACGAAAAGGATCAAGGTTTAGCAGACGGGGCCTCTCCATTAGACTCTATGGAACAGAGAAGAATAAGTAGTCTCACTGCAACTGTCAATTAATAATGGCCTCGTCACTATTGCCGGACGTTAATTGGAAGAAATATCCTGGCTAATGCGCCTGCTCTCCCGAGAACAGCTATCTAGCGTTGGACACAAATAAATGACAAGGAAGTAGAAACCCATTGATATTCTAACACAGCACAGCTAGCTAATGAAGTGTTCACCTCACTGAAGAACAAAATGGAAATAGAGAACATTTTTGAGCGTGAGTGTTTGACACTTTGGGTTTTTCTGTGCCCCAGACAGGAATAAACATCCTCAGCCTTTTCCCAGTCTTTTTTTTATTGGCCTGTTAAACCCACAGATGGACTCCAAATATAATGTGAGATGTAAACAGGAAGAGGAAATGACCCGAAAAAGAATCTAATGATGACAAGGCGCTATACTTGGGTGATTTTTAAATAGGATACCACCGTGAAAAACTCATCAATTCTGTTTTCGTAATGGGCACAGAATGTAGTGGATATTTGCTCTCTCAGCCAACAAGTTACACTTTACAGTCATAAACTAAATGCAGCCAAGCTGTCTCAACATGGATTTGGTTGCATAGCAACGTGCTGGATCCTCATCCTTTGGCAATGTTGTTTATTAACATCCACATTAATATGCAAAGGCCCAGCTGAACCGAGACCTGGAGTTTTATACTACAGTATATCCAATGGACTGAGAGGGTTTGAAGTAAACAATTTAGGCTAATGTAATGGATGAATATACTGTATGTAAAGTATTTGCTATAAGAGAACTCAAGTCATAGCCTACTCGGACAGCAGCCAGGTGATGTCATTTTCTATACTGAGGAAAACACACACCTGAATTTGTCAGGTGCAATGCACTTCTGCACCAATGCAAATGATGAATTAAAAGTTACAACCAACAATGTTTTGGCAGCTAGCTGATAAAGATGCACTGCGTGAGAAATGAAGAGTTTATTTCCAAAACCCTATTTTTATTGCTTGTGGGTATATTCATGTGCGTGTAAAATATGACTGTTCTCAGATTTTAATTAATAGATTTTAGATGTGTATGATTATTATTTATTTTGTAGCAAAACGCTATATAACCTTTGTTTAGCTGGAATGGAAGCTATATTTGACTGTGTTATGTGGTTGTCTCACCTAGCTATCTTAAGATGAATGCACTTACTGTATGTCGCTCTGGAGAAGAGCATCTGCTAAGTGACAAAGTCAAGATCTCATATTACTGTATTGAATTATTATTCTTTTTTTTAAATATTGATGTCAAAAATGTATAATTTATACACAGTGTACAAAACATTAAGGACACCTGCTCTTTCCATTACATAGACTGACCAGGTGAATCCAGGTGAACACTATGTTCCCTGTTAAATCCACTTCAATCAGTGTAGATGAAGGTGTAGAGTTAAAGAAGGATTTTTGTTAAAGCAAGGCCCCTGAACACTTGTGTATTTTCTGCACTATGCAATGATATTGGCAGCGACCATGTAACCCTTTTACAACATGCGTTGGTTATCAAGAGGCGAAGTATTGACACATTATTTTTAATTGAGAGACGAGATTAAAGTTTTCTTTACTGACCATCATTTTCACTTGTCTGACCGCTTGATGATGACGAGTTTCTCACACAACTGGCCTATCGGGGTGATGCTTTTTCTTGACTGAATGATCTGAATCTAGGATTACAGGGACTCCCTGCAACTATATTCAATGCGCTGTACAAAATTGAGGCTATGATTAAGAAGTTGGAGCTCATCTCTGTCTGCATTAATAAGGACAACACACAGGTCTTTCCAACAATGTATGATTTTTCTATGCAAATTAACTCAATGTCAAATGTGATATAGCGAAACACCTGAGTGAGTTGAGTGCGCGATTCGCAGGTACATTCCATAAATGGATAACACAAACAACTGGATTCATTATCCCTTTCATGCCCTGCCTCCAGTCCACTTACCGATATTTGAACAAGAGAGCCTCATCGAAATTGCAACAAGCGGTTCTGTGAAAATTGGGGAAAAAAGTGTTTTTTTTTGTGTGAATTTTACCCCCTTTTTGTGGTATCCAATTGTTTTAGTAGCTACTATCTTGTCTCATCGCTACAACTACTGTACGGACTCGGGAGAGAGACGAAGGTTGAAAGTCATGCGTCCTCCGATACACAACCCAACCAAGCCAACCTGCGGATCCAACCTGGAAGCCAGCCGCACCAATGTGTTGGAGAAAACACTAGGCCAATTGTGCGTAGCCCCACGGACCTCCCGGTCGCGGCCGGTTGCAACAGAGGCTGGGCGCGAACCCAAAGTCTCTGGTGGCACAGCTGGCGCTGCAGTACAGCACCCTTAACCACTGCGCCACCCGGGAGGCTGAAAATGTAATTTAATCAGAAGCCACTGACAGATTTCTGGATTGGGCTGCGCTCAAAGTTTTCTGCCTTGACAAATCGCGCTGTTAAGACACTGATGCTCGGCCCTCACTATCATGAAAACTAAATACAGGCACAGACTGTGTCTGGAAAATGATTTAAGACTGAGACGCTCTCCAATACAACATTGCTGTAACGGCTCTCGTTTGTAGAAGGAAGACTAGACCAAGGCGCAGCGTGGTAGGAGTACATCGTCTTTTTATTGATGACACCAAAACGTAATAATAAAGACAAAAGAACGAAAGCGCACAGTTCTGTAAGGCTAAGAAACTAAACAGAAAACAAGATCCCACAAAACCCAAAAGGAAAATGACAATGTACAGCGGGGAGTATTTGATTCACTGCCGATTTTGCAGGTTTTCCTACTTACAAAGCATGTAATTTCTTTTTATCATAGGTACACTTCAACTGTGAGAGACTAAATATTTAAATTCACATTGTATGATTTTTAAGTAATGAATTTGCATTTTATTGCATGACATAATTATTTGATACATCAGAAAAGCAGAACTTAATATTTGGTACAGAAACCTTTGTTTTCAATTATAGAGATCATATGTTTCCTGTAGTTCATGACCAAGTTTGCACACACTGCAGCAGGGATTTTGGCCCACTCCTTCATACAGACCTTCTCCAGATCCTTCAGGTTTCGGGGCTGTCACTGGGCAATACGGATTTTCAGCTCCCTCCAAAGATTTTCTATTGGGTTCAGGTCTGGAGACTGGCTAGGCCACTCCAGGACCTTGAGATGCTTCTTATGGAGCCACTCCTTAGTTGCCGTCTCTGTGTATTTCAGGTCGTTGTCATGCTGGAAGACCCAGCCACAACCTATCTTCAATGCTCTTAATGAGGGAAGGAGGTTGTTGGCCAAGATCTTGCCATGTATCCTCCCCTCAGTACGGTGCAGTCATTCTGTTCACTTTGCTGAAAAGCATCCCCAAAGAATGATGTTTCCACCTCCATGCTTCACGGTTGGGATGGTGTTCCTGGGGTTGTACTCATCCTTCTTCTTCACTCCAAACACGGCGAGTGGAGTTTAAACAAAAAAGCGTTATTTTTGTCTCATCAGACCACATGACCTTTTCCCATTCCCCCTCTGGATCATCCAGATGGTCATTGGCAAACGTCAGACGTGCCTGGACATTCGCTGGCTTGAGCAGAGGGACCTTGCGTGCGCTGCAGGATTTTAATCCATGACAGCGTAGTGTGTTACTAATGGTTTTCTTTGAGACTGTGGTCCCAGCTCTCTTCATGTCATTGACCAGGTCCTGCCGTGTAGTTCTGGGCTGATCCCTCACCTTCCTCATGATCATTGATGCCCCATGAGGTGAGATCTTGCATGGAGCCCCAGACTGAAGGTGACCGTCATCTTGACCTTCTTCCATTTTTAATAATTGTGGAGTGGAGAACAGGAGGGCTTCTTAAAGAAAAACTAACTGGTCTGCGAGAGCCGGAATTCTTACTGTTTGGTAGGTGATCAAATACTTATGTCATGCAATAAAATGCAAATTAATTATTTAAATATCATACAATGTGATTTTCTGGATTTTTGTTTTAGATTCCGTCTCTCACATTTGAACTGTTCTGCCTGACCTGAGCCCTAGGACCATGCCTAAGGACTACCTGGCATGATGTCTCCTCCCCAGTTAACCTGGCCGTGCTGCTGCTCCAGTTTAAACTGTTCTGCCTGCGGTTATGGAATCCTGACCTGTTCACCAGACGTGCTACCTGTTCCAGACCTATTATTTGACCATGCTGGTCATTTATGAACATTTGAACATCTTGTCCATGTTCTGTTATAATCTCCACCCAGCACAGCCAGAAGAGGACTGGCCACCCCTAACAGCCTTGTTCCTCTCGAAGTTTCTTCCTAGGTTTTGGCCTTTCTAGGGAGTTTTTCCTAGCCAACGTGCTTCAACACCTGCATTGCTTGCTGTTTGGGGTTTTAGGCTGGGTTTCTGTACAGCACTTTGAAATATCAGTTGATGTACAAAGGGCTATATAAATAAATTTGATTTGATTTACCTATGATAAAAATTACAGACCTCTACATGCTTTGTAAGTAGGAACACCTGCAAAATCGGCAGTGTATCAAATACTTGTTCTCCCCACTGTATATATGAACCCCAGTCATAGACAACGATAGACAGCTGCCTCTGATTGGAAACCACACTCGGCCAAAACAAAGAAATAGAAAACATAGACTTTCCCACCCGAGTCACACCCTGACCTAATCAAACATAGAGAATAATAAGGATCTCTAAGATCAGGGCGTGACAATTGCGGAGTTATGTGCATCCTTTCAAGCACACCCTTCTCGTTAACCTGTGATGAGTTATTCACAATTTTTGATGAACAAATAAAAACATTTGTTCGATGTTTAATTAAAGAGCAAATCTATTGATTAGTATTGTATTATATTTTGTGCCCTGGTCCTATAAAATCTCTTTGTCACTTCCCACGAGCCGGGTTGTGACAAAAACTCACACTCATTCTTATGTAATAAATGTATTGTGTAGTGTGTGTGTGGTAGGCTTACAATGATTGCAAAAACATATTTGAGAGTGTGCTGACCCTGGTGCTAGAGGGGGGACGCAGATGGAGGTTGAAAGTTTGAAAGGGTACGGGACCAGACAAAGTTTGGGAACCACAGGTCTATACCCATTCAGCATCATTTACACCATCTTAAGCCTTAGCCCCTAGCTAACACAACACTTTAACTTCAAATGAAAATGATTTTATGACTAAATTAGAAACGTATATAATATCTGAAAATGTAGCTAGCTAGACTCTCTTACCCATATACATGGTTGGATGCTTCTCCCTCTCTGTCACAGATATAGCCCTTGGTTCACTCCAGACCTGACTGCCCTCGACCAGCACAAAAACATCCTGTGGCGGACTGCAATAGCATCGAATAGTCCCCGCGATATGCAACTGTACAGGGAAGTCAGGAACCAATACACACAGTCAGTCAGGAAAGCTAAGGCCAGCTTCTTCAGGCAGAAGCTTGCATCCTGTAGCTCCAACTCCAAAAAGTTCTGGGACACTGTGAAGTCCATGGAGAACAAGAGCACCTCCTCCCAGCTGCCCACTGCACTGAGGCTAGGTAACATGGTCACCACCGATAAATCCATGATTATCGAAAACTTCAACAAGCATTTCTCAACGGCTGGCCATGCCTTCCGCCTGGCTACTCCAACCTCGGCCAACAGCTCCGCCCCCCCCCGCAGCTACGCGCCCAAGCCTCTCCAGTTTCTCCTTTACCCAAATCCAGATAGCAGATGTTCTGAAAGAGCTGCAAAACCTGGACCCGTACAAATCAGCTGGGCTTGACAATCTGGACCCTCTATTTCTGAAACTATCCGCCGCCATTGTCGCAACCCCTATCACCAGCCTGTTCAAATCAAATCAAATCACATTTATTTATATAGCCCTTCGTACATCAGCTGATATCTCAAAGTGCTGTACAGAAACCCAGCCTAAAACCCCAAACAGCAAGCAATGCAGGTGTAGAAGCACGGTGGCAAGGAAAAACTCCCTAGAAAGGCCAAAACCTAGGAAGAAACCTAGAGAGGAACCAGGCTATGTGGGGTGGCCAGTCCTCTTCTGGCTGTGCCGGGTGGAGATTATAACAGAACATGGCCAAGATGTTCAAATGTTCATAAATGACCAGCATGGTCGAATAATAATAAGACAGAACAGTTGAAACTGGAGCAGCAGCACAGTCAGGTGGACTGGGGACAGCAAGGAGTCATCATGTCAGGTAGTCCTGGGGCACGGTCCTAGGGCTCAGGTCCTCTGAGAGAGATAAAGAAAGAGAGAATTAGAGAGAGCATATGTGGGGTGGCCAGTCCTCTTCTGGCTGTGCCGGTTGGAGATTATAACAGAACATGGCCAAGATGTTCAAATGTTCATAAATGACCAGCATGGTCGAATAATAGTAAGGCAGAACAGTTGAAACTGGAGCAGCAGCATGGCCAGGTGGACTGGGGACAGCAAGGAGTCATCATGTCAGGTAGTCCTGGGGCATGGTCCTAGGGCTCAGGTCCTCCGAGAGAGAGAAAGAAAGAGAGAAGGAGAGAATTAGAGAACGCACACTTAGATTCACACAGGACACCGAATAGGACAGGAGAAGTACTCCAGATATAACAAACTGACCCTAGCCCCCCGACACATAAACTACTGCAGCATAAATACAGGAGGCTGAGACAGGAGGGGTCAGGAGACACTGTGGCCCCATCAGAGGACACCCCCGGACAGGGCCAAACAGGAAGGATATAACCCCACCCACTTTGCCAAAGCACAGCCCGCACACCACTGTTCAACCTCTCTTTCATATCGTCTGAGATCCCCAAGGATTGGAAAGCTGCCGCAGTCATCCCCCTCTTCAAAGGGGGAGACACCCTGGACCCAAACTGTTACAGACCTATATCCATCCTGCCCTGCCTATCTAAGGTCTTCGAAAGCCAAGTCAACAAACAGGTCACTGACCATCTCGAATCCCACCGTACCTTCTCCGTTATGCAATCTGGTTTCCGAGCCGGTCACGGGTGCACCTCAGCCACCCTCAAGGTACTAAACGATATCATAACCGCCATCGATAAAAGACAGTACTGTGCAGTCGTCTTCATCGACCTTGCCAAGGCTTTCGACTCGGTCAATCACCATATTCTTATCGGCAGACTCAGTAGCCTCGGTTTTTCAGATGACTGCCTTGCCTGGTTCACCAATTACTTTGCAAACAGAGTTCAGTGTGTCAAATCGGAGGGCATGCTGTCCGGTCCTCTGGCAGTCTCTATGGGGGTGCCACAGGATTCAATCCTCGGGCCGACTCTTTTTTCTGTATATATCAATGATGTTGCCCTTGCTGCGGGCGATTCCCTGATCCACCTCTACGCAGACGACATCATTCTATATACTTCCGGCCCGTCCTTGGACACTGTGCTATCTAACCTCCAAACGAGCTTCAATGCCATACAACACTCCTTCCGTGGCGTCCAAATGCTCTTAAACGCTAGTAAAACCAAATGCATGCTTTTCAACCGTTCGCTGCCTGCACCCGCATGCCTGACCAGCATCACCACCCTGGATGGGTTCCAACCTTGAATATGTGGACATCTATAAGTACCTAGGTGTCTGGCTAGACTGTAAACTCTCCTTCCAGACTCATATCAAACATCTCCAATCGAAAATCAAATCAAGAGTCGGCTTTCTATTCCGCAACAAAGCCTCCTTCACTCACGCCGCCAAACTTACCATAGTAAAACTGACTATCCTACCGATCCTCGACTTCGGCGATGTCATCTACAAAATTGAGTCCAACACTCTACTCAGCAAACTGGATGCAGTTTATCACAGTGCCATCCGTTTTGTCACTAAAGCACCTTATACCACCCACCACTGCGACTTGTATGCTCTAGTCGGCTGGCCCTCCCTACATATTCGTCGCCAGACCCACTGGCTCCAGGTCATCTACAAGTCCATGCTAGGTAAAGCTCCGCCTTATCTCAGTTCACTGGTCACGATGGCAACACCCACCCGTAGCACGCGCTCCAGCAGGTGTATCTCACTGATCATCCCTAAAGCAAACACCTCATTTGGCTGCCTTTCGTTTCAGTTCTCTGCTGCCTGTGACTGGAATGAATTGCATAAATCGCTGAAGTTGGAGACTTTTATCTCCCTCACCAACTTCAAACATCTGCTATCTGAGCAGCTAACCGATTGCTGCAGCTGTGCTGCAGCTGTACATAGTCTATCGGTAAATAGCCCAACCATTTTTACCTACCTCATCCCCATACTGTTTTTATTTATTTACTTTTCTGCTCTTTTGCACACCAATATCTCTACCTGTACATGACCATCTGATCATTTATCACTCCAGTGTTAATCTGCAAAATTGTAATTATTCGCCTACCTCATGCCTTTTGCACACAATGTATATAGACTCCCCTTTTTTCCCCTACTGTGTTATTGACTTGTTAATTGTTTACTCCATGTGTAATTCTGTGTTGTCTGTTCACACTGCTATGCTTTATCTTGGTCAGGTCGCAGTTGCAAATGAGAACTTGTTCTCAGCTAGCCTACCTGGTTAAATAAAGGTGAAATAAAAGATGTCATGGCTGCCCTTAGTTTGAAGATGTAATCCAGAAACAGGTGTTTTATTCAACAACAGCCTTCTGTTTGTTCTTTTTTCGACTCTCTGAACATTTGCAATCAAACACCAGAATTTCTCCATCTCTTTAGCCATCACACTCTAATTCCACCGGGCATTCCACTGATTTCAAAACTCGGTCCTCCAGAAAGTGGAGATCAGCACTTTTGCAGTTCTACTACGTGATCTCTTTCCAAAAAGCTACGATAGAAAGGATTACTTACACATACTGACCAGCTCATGTTATAGACAGAAGGGTGCTACATGGCAGAACAATCTGAACTCATCCCTCGGCATGTCCAGCCCAGCCATTATATTATCTTAGCCAATCATTTCTACCGGGAAGGTAACTGTCTTTTCCCATGGCTAAACCAACAAGACTCGTAATTTAACAATTTTATTTGCATTTACATATGGTATCCAAATTTGTTATTATGGCACATGAAAGTTCACATGTTCCAGAAGGCATTGCTGCCCAAAAACACATTTTGATGAATAAAATGTTCAAGTCACAATTTTTTTGTTGTCTGCAATGAAACCAAGTGATAGATTTGAAACAAATACATGTCTGTCATTGAACAACCCCATGCAATGATTAGATAGTGAAAAACCACAGCAGTCTCTTTCATAATTTCTTTAAACAATTAAAGCTAAATTACAAACATTTCTGGATAGCATTTTGGAATGAAACTCTTCAACTGCAGTTTGTCAGCTTGTCATCTGACAAAAGCAGCTTGCTACCCTTCATAAATAATTGGCATTGGAGCAGACGTGTGAGACTTGCAATGCAATGTAAGCCGGAGAGAAATATATTTTGTCACTCTACCCCTTCACTAGCTTACCCTCCACTCTACCCCTTCACTACCTTACCCTCCACTCTACCCTCCACTCTGCCTCTTCACTACCTTACCCTCCACTCTACCCCTTCACTACCTTACACTCTACTCTACCCCTTCACTACCTTACCCTCCACTTTACCCCATTCACTACCTTACCCTCCACTCTGACTCTTCACTACCTTAGCCTCCACTCTACCACTTCACTAGCCTACCCTCCACTCTGCCCTCCACTCTGCCTCTTCACTACCTTACCCTCCACTCTACCCCTTCACTACCTTACCCTCCACTCTACCCCTTCACTACCTTACCCTCCACTCTGCCTCTTCACTACCTTAGCCTCCACTCTACCCCTTCACTACCTTACCCTCCACTCTACCCTCCACTCTACCCCTTCACTACCTTACCCTCCATTCTACCCTCCCCTCTACCCCTTCACTACTTTAGCATTCATTCTACCCCTTCAATAGCTTACCCTCCACTCTGTCTCTTCACAACCTTACCCTCCACTCTGCCCCTTCACTAGCCTACCCTCCACTCTTCCTCTTCACTACATTGGCCTCCACTCTACCCCTTCACTACTTTAGCTTCCACTCTACCCTCCACTCTACCCCTTTACTATCTTAACATCCACTCTACCCCTTCACGACTTTAGCATTCATTCTACCCCTTCACAAGCTTACCCTCCACTCGGCCGCTTCACTACCTTACCCTCCACTCTACCCCTTTACTACCTTAGCTCCACTCTACCCGTTCACTACCCTAGCCTCCACTCTACCCTCCACTCTACCCCTTTACTATCTTAACATCCACTCTACCCCTTCATTACTTTAGCCTCCACTCTACCCCTTCACTACCTTAGCCTCCACTCTACCCCTTCACTACCTTAGCCTCCACTCCACCCCTTCACTAACTTAGACTCCACTCTACCCCTTCACTAACTTAGCCTCCAATCTACCCCTTCACTACCTTAGCCCCACTCTACCCCTTCACTACCTTAGCCTCCACTCTCCCCCTTCACTACTTTTGCCCCCAATCTACCCCCACTCTACCGCTTCACTACCTTAGCCTCCATTCTACCCCTTCACTACCTTTGCCTCCATTCTACCCCTTCACTACCTTAGCCTCCACTCTACCCCTTCACTACCTTAGCCTCCATTCTACCCCTTCCCTACCTTAGCCTCCACTCTACCCCTTCACTCGCTTACCCTCCACTCTGCCTCTTCACAACCTTACCCTCCACTCTACCCCTTCACTAGCCTACCCTCCACTCTTCCTCTTCATTACATTGGCCTCCACTCTACCCCTTCACTACTTTAGCATTCACTCTACCCCTTCACTAGCTTACCCTCCCCTCCACTCTACCCCTTCACTACCTTAGCCTCCACTCTACCCCTTCACTACCTTGGCCTCCACTCTACACCTTCACTACTTTAGCTTCCACTCTGCCTCTTCACTACCTTACCCTCCACTCTACCCCTTCACTACCTTAGCTCCACTCTACCCGTTCACTACCATAGCCTCCTCTCTACCCTCCGCCCTACCCCTTCACTACCTTGGCCTCCACTCTACACCTTCATTACTTTAGCTTCCACTCTGCCTCTTCACTACCTTACCCTCCACTCTACCGCTTCACTACCTTGGCCTCCACTCTACACCTTCACTACTTTAGCTTCCACTCTGCCTCTTCACTACCTTACCCTCCACTCTACCCCTTCACTACCTTAGCCTCCACTCTACCCCTTCCCTACCTTAACCTCCACTCTACCCCTTCACTACCTTAGCCTCCACTCTACCCCTTCACTACCTTAGCCTCCACTCCACCCCTTCACTACCTTAGTCTCCACTCGACCCCTTCACTAACTTAGCCTCCACTCCACCCCTTCACTAACTTAGCCTCCACTCTACCCCTTCACTAACTTAGCCTCCAATCTACCCCTTCACTACCTTAGGCCTCCACTCTACCCCTTCACTACCCTAGCTTAAAATCTACCCTCCACTGTACCCCATCACTATCTTAACATCGACTCTCCTCCTTCACTACCTTACCCTCCATTCTACCCCTTCACTAGCCTAACCTCCACTCTTCCTCTTCACTACATTGGCCTCCACTCTACCCCTTCACTACTTTAGCTTCCACTCTACCCTCCACTCTACCCCTTTACTATCTTAACATCCACTCTACCCCTTCACGACTTTAGCATTCATTCTACCCCTTCACAAGCTTACCCTCCACTCGGCCGCTTCACTACCTTACCCTCCACTCTACCCCTTTACTACCTTAGCTCCACTCTACCCGTTCACTACCCTAGCCTCCACTCTACCCTCCACTCTACCCCTTTACTATCTTAACATCCACTCTACCCCTTCATTACTTTAGCCTCCACTCTACCCCTTCACTACCTTAGCCTCCACTCTACCCCTTCACTACCTTAGCCTCCACTCCACCCCTTCACTAACTTAGCCTCCACTCTACCCCTTCACTAACTTAGCCTCCAATCTACCCCTTCACTACCTTAGCCCCACTCTACCCCTTCACTACCTTAGCCTCCACTATAACCCTTCACTACCTTACCCTCCACTCTCCCCCTTCACTACTTTGGACCCCAATCTACCCCCACTCTACCGCTTCACTACCTTAGCCTCCATTCTACCCCTTCACTACCTTTGCCTCCATTCTACCCCTTCACTACCTTAGCCTCCACTCTACCCCTTCACTACCTTAGCCTCCATTCTACCCCTTCCCTACCTTAGCCTCCACTCTACCCCTTCACTCGCTTACCCTCCACTCTGTCTCTTCACAACCTTACCCTCCACTCTACCCTTTCACTAGCCTACCCTCCACTCTTCCTCTTCATTACATTGGCCTCCAATCTACACCTTCACTACTTTAGCATTCACTCTACCCCTTCACTAGCTTACCCTCCACTCTACCACTTCACTACCTTAGCCTCCACTCTACCCCTTCACTACCTTGGCCTCCACTCTACACCTTCACTACTTTAGCTTCCACTCTGCCTCTTCACTACCTTACCCTCCACTCTACCCCTTCACTACCTTAGCTCCACTCTACACGTTCACTACCATAGCCTCCTCTCTACCCTCCGCCCTACCCCTTCACTACCTTGGCCTCCACTCTACACCTTCATTACTTTAGCTTCCACTCTGCCTCTTCACTACCTTACCCTCCACTCTACCCCTTCACTACCTTGGCCTCCACTCTACACCTTCACTACTTTAGCTTCCACTCTGCCTCTTCACTACCTTACCCTCCACTCTACCCCTTCACTACCTTAGCCTCCACTCTACCCCTTCCCTACCTTAACCTCCACTCTACCCCTTCACTACCTTAGCCTCCACTCTACCCCTTCACTACCTTAGCCTCCACTCCACCCCTTCACTACCTTAGTCTCCACTCTACCCCTTCACTAACTTAGCCTCCACTCCACCCCTTCACTAACTTAGCCTCCACTCTACCCCTTCACTAACTTAGCCTCCAATCTACCCCTTCACTACCTTAGCCTCCACTCTACCCCTTCACTACCCTAGCCTAAAATCTACCCTCCACTCTACCCCTTCACTATCTTAACATCCACTCTCCTCCTTCACTACCTTACCCTCCATTCTACCCCTTCACTAGCTTACCCTCCACTCTGCCTCTTCACTACCTTGGCCTCCACTCTACACCTTCACTACTTTAGCTCCACTCTACCCGTTCACTACCTTAGCCTCCACTCCACCCCTTCACTAACTTAGCCTCCACTCTACCCCTTCACTAACTTAGCCTCCAATCTACCCCTTCACTACCTTAGCCCCACTCTACCCCTTCACTACCTTAGCCTCCACTATAACCCTTCACTACCTTACCCTCCACTCTCCCCCTTCACTACTTTTGCCCCCAATCTACCCCCACTCTACCGCTTCACTACCTTAGCCTCCATTCTACCCCTTCACTACCTTTGCCTCCATTCTACCCCTTCACTACCTTAGCCTCCACTCTACCCCTTCACTACCTTAGCCTCCATTCTACCCCTTCCCTACCTTAGCCTCCACTCTACCTCTTCACAACTTTACCCTCCACTCTACCCCTTCACTAGCCTACCCTCCACTCTTCCTCTTCATTACATTGGCCTCCACTCTACCCCTTTACTACCTTAGCCTCCATTCTACCCCTTCACTACCTTGGCCTCCACTCTACACCTTCACTACTTTAGCTTCCACTCTGCCTCTTCACTACCTTACCCTCCACTCTACCCCTTCACTCCCTTAGCTCCACTCTACCCGTTCACTACCTTAGCCTCCACTCCACCCCTTCACTAACTTAGCCTCCACTCTACCCCTTCACTAACTTAGCCTCCAATCTACCCCTTCACTACCTTAGCCCCACTCTACCCCTTCACTACCTTAGCCTCCACTATAACCCTTCACTACCTTACCCTCCACTCTACACCTTCACTACTTTAGCTTCCACTCTGCCTCTTCACTACCTTACCCTCCATTCAACCTCTTCACAACCTTAGCCTCCACTCTACCCCTTCCCTATATTAACCTCCACTCTACCCCTCCACTACCTTAGCCTCCACTCTACCCCTTCACTACCTTAGCCTCCACTCCACCCCTTCACTACCTTAGTCTCCACTCTACCCGTTCACTACCATAGCCTCCTCTCTACCCTCCGCCCGACCCCTTCACTATCTTAGCTTCCACTCTACCCCTTCACTACCTTACCCTCCATCCAACCTCTTCACAACCTTAGCCTCCACTCTACCCCTTCCCTATCTTAACCTCCACTCTACCCCTCCACTACCTTAGCCTCCACTCTACCCCTTCACTACCTTAGCCTCCACTCCACCCCTTCACTACCTTAGCTCCACTCTACCTGTTCACTACCATAGCCTAAAATCTACCCTCCACTCTTCCCCTTCACTAGCCTACCCTCCACTCTTCCTCTTCATTACATTGGCCTCCACTCTACCCCTTCACTACTTTAGCATTCACTCTACCCCTTCACTACCTTCCCCTCCACTCTTCCTCTTCACTACCTTAGCTCCACTCTACCCGTTCACTACCATAGCCTCCACTCTACCCCTTCATTACTTTAGCCTCCACTCTACCCCTTCACCAACTTAGCCTCCACTCTCCCCCTTCACCACCTTAGCCTTCACTCTGCCTCTTCAATACCTTACCCTCCACTCTACCACTTCACTACCTTAGCCTCTACTCTACCCCTTCACTACCTTAGCCTCCACTCTACCCCTTTGCTAACTTACCCTCCACTCTACACCTTCACTACCTTAGCCTCCACTCTACCCCTTCACTACCTTAACCTCCACTCTTCCCCTCCACTACCTTAGCCTCCACTCTACCCCTTTGCTACCTTAGCCTCCACTCTACCCCTTCATTACACTAGCCTCCACTCTACCCTCAACTCTACCCCTTCACTAACTTAGCCTCCACTCTACCCCTTTACTACCTTAGCCTCCATTCTACCCCTTCACTACCTTGGCCTCCACTCTACACCTTCACTACTTTAGCTTCCACTCTGCCTCTTCACTACCTTACCCTCCATTCAACCTCTTCACTACCTTAGCCTCCACTCCACCCCTTCACTACCTTAGCCTCCACTCTACCTCTTCACTACCTTAGCCTCCACTCTACCTCTTCACTACCTTAGCCTCCATTCTACCCCTTCACTACCTTAGCCTCCACTCTAACCCTTCGCTACCTTAGCCTCCACTCTACCCCTTCATTACACTAGCCTCCACTCTACCCTCAACTCTACCCCTTCACTACCTTAGCCTCCACTCTACCCCTTCACTACCCTGCCCTCCCCTCTAATCCTTCACTACCCTGCCCTCCACTCTACCCCTTCACTACCTTAGCCTCCACTCTAACCCTTCACTACCTTAGCCTCCACTCTAACCCTTCACTACCTTTCCCTCCACTCTAACCCTTCACTACCTTAGCCTCCACTCTTCCCCTTCACTACCTTTGCCCCCACTCTACCCCTTCACTACCTTAGCCTCCACTCTACCCCTTTTCCTACCTTAGCCTCCACTCTACCCCTTCACTACCTTAGCCTCCATTCTACCCCTTCACTACCTTAGCCTCCACTCTACCCCTTTTCCTACCTTAGCCTCCACTCTACCCCTTCACTACCTTAGCCTCCATTCTACCCCTTCACTACCTTAGCCTCCACTCTACCCCTTTTCCTACCTTAGCCTCCACTCTACCCCTTCACTACCTTAGCCTCCACTCTACCCCTTCACTACCTTAGCCTCCATTCTACCCCTTCACTACCTTAGCCTCAACTCTACCCCTTCACTACCTTCGCCCCCACTCTACCCCTTTACTACCTTAGCCCTCCTTGTCCCTTCTCACTCCCTCTCCTCTCCAGTCTTCACTATATGCTGCTTTCACTGTCTGATATGGATCATGCTGGGTTCCTTGTCTTAGATGTCTGTCCTTTGTCTCGTTTCCTGAAGTATGGAGCAGCTCCTGTCGGTGGAATTTTCAGAATGATGATGGATTGATCGATGTGTGTTGAATCCCAAAAAGGGGCCTGTCACAAAAGCATGACGTTGGGGGCACCGTCATATTAGCAACAGGTGATATGCATATCAAAGGGAACATCCATCTTAATTGATCAGCTTCACATAGACAACATGTGACCTTGAATTACTTAGAACGATGCTATGGATGAAAACACCCTGATTCCCTGGCCTGTAATACAGTGAATGGAATGTTTCAATGGAGGCAAAACCCACTTGATATCTTCTCTTTTAAATGAACAGTTACACTCTTAAGGATTCCATCCTTGCCTAAGTGGCAAATAGAGACATATAAATGTGAACGTTGCGTTATAACACGCCTCACACTGTACCAATGCAAACAAGATAGAAAACATTTTATTCTATGTGCAAATTAACCCTGGACGGGGAAAAAAAGACTGCATGTGTTACGTACACAGATGTGAACAGCTCAGTTAACGAATATACGCCCGTCATCTTCTCAGCTGGCATGGAAATGACTCTTTCATTTAGACACTGGAGTGTTTATAGAATGTTGTTCCTGTACGTTGGTTCTACAATTTGAACATTTAGATTGGCCACGTTATTCAATTTTCCATCATCTCCAGGATCTCAATACGTGAAATAGTGTTAGAGTACAGACAACCTGCAGAGCTGGCGGAAAGCTGATGTAGACATTTGAAGGAAGGAGAACGTCTCTATAGGGACTTTCTCTGGATGAGTAACTGTAAACAGAAGCTGTGGGGTGAATATGTAGCTGATTGCTAAGAATAACTATGAGAAAGCAGAAATGTATGGGAGAGTGAGCAGAGATTATAATGCATATTATACAGTATTAGTCAATGTATATTCTCCATTTAGAAAAAGAAATACGAAAATATTTGTGCTATAAAGCACCCAATATTCAGCTGAACAAATCTCTCCCCACACTTCTCTAGTTAAATAAAGGATAAATAAAAAATACAATTGTATAAGCAAACACGCAAACACGTTAATTGTGTAAGGATATGAATATATTGTTCCTTCATAACACCTGCTCTCTCAGGTGTACAAGCTGACCAACTCAACCATTCCAAGACCGTACAACTAGCTAGCAAATTCTAATGTATCCTGCAATAGAAATGTGTTATTATGGGACGGCCAATACTGTACACTATAGCTAGTGTAATCCAATGGATTTCAGTTGAATGGTCATCGAAATATCAATGTCTGCATGTATAGGCACAGTGAGTGTCTTGACTCACCTGGGAACAGGATATAAAGAGTTTAAAATAGAAACTAGATGGAGAATGCTGCTGTCAAACAGGAACACGATAAGGCCTGGCAGTGGCTGATAGGAGGTAGTGTACAAATGTAACATGGAATGAGAACTTACCTAGGGCCTCAAATACCACTGAGATTGGTCTCACTATTCCTTCTCTAATATTCTGATAGGTGGTTAGCTAGATGGGATTATGAAAGGGATAGTTTGTTTTTTAAATATTGAAATATGATACATTTGTGTATTCCACATGCCTGCATTATGATCGAATGGGATCATGTTCTATACCAAGTTGCCACATCCAATGTTAATTGGGTCCATTTCAATGAATGCACCCCAGATGTTTCACTCTGAGCCTTGTTTTAAACGTAAATATTATTTAAACAATCTGGGCTGTGTTTTGCTTCTGGTGATTGTAAGTGTAGGAGTGTTGGAATGCTAGCTGCCCACCCCCCCCCCCCCCCCCCCCCCCCCCCCCCGGATCCTAGCCAGCCTGCTGCCAGCTCCTGTAAGCTCTGAGGCGCCATCTTAATTGGCATGTCCACAGTGTCTGACCCATTATTCCACACTCAAGTGTCAATTAAGTGGACCTGGCCAACTGCAGGCAACAGCGCTCATGTAGAGATTGAGTCCAAATACATAGATGGTTACGACCATCCTGATTGGGAGACGTGCCCAGACAGGTTAAGACGTTCTCATTAATGCTATCTTTCAAAACCACGGTTACATACACGCAATAATGCAATTCATGTGAATAGTCAGATTCATATAATAGATTGAATTAAAATGTTTACACGCTTCATAAGAAGAACGATTTCCCTAATAATCCTGTTTACATGGACACATCTGAAATCCTGCTACCTGATGGGACTTTGATGATACATGCAGAAAATCAGCGCTCAAAATAAACATCACATTTTATTGGTCACATACATACATACACATGGTTAGCAGATGTTAATGCGAGTGTAGCGAAATGCTTGTGCTTCTAGTTCTGACAGTGCGGTAATATCTAACAAGACATCCAACAATTCCCAACAACAACCAATACACATGAATCTAAAGGGGTGAATGAGAGTACGTGCATGTAAATATATGGATGAGCGACGGCCGAGCGGCATAGGCAAGGTGCAATAGATGGTATAAAATACAGTGTACAGTTGAAGTCGGAGGTTAATATACACTTATGTCGGAGTCATTAAACTCGTTTTACAACCACTCCACACATTTCTTGTTCACAAACTATAGTTTTGACAAGTCGGTTTGGAAATCTACTTTGTGCATGACACAAGCCATTTTTCCAACAATTGCTTTACAGACAGATCATTTAATGTATAATTCACTGTATCACAATTCCAGTGGATCAGAAGTTTACATACACTAAGATGACTGTGCCTTTAAACAGCTTGGAAAATTCCAGAAAATTATGTCATGGCTTTAGAAGCTCCTGATAGACATAATTTGAGTCAATTGGAGGTGTACGTGTGGATGTATTTCAAGGCCTACCTTCAAACTCAGTGCCCTTTGCTTGACATCATGGGAAAATCAAAAGAAATCAGCGAAGATCTCAGAAAATATTGTAGACCTCCACAAGTCTGGTTCACCCTTGGGAGCAATTTCCAAATGCCTGAAGGTACCACGTTCATGCAAGTATAAACACCATTGGACCACGCAGCCGTCATACCGCTCAGGAAGGAGACCAGTTCTGTCTCCTAGACATTAACGTACCTTGGTGCAAAAGTGCAAATCAATCCCAGAACAATAGCAAAGGACCTTGTGAAGATGCTGGAGGAAACAGGTACAAAAGTATCTATATCCACAGTAAAACGAGTCCTATATCCCCATAACCTGAAAGGCCGCTCAGCAAGGAAGAAGCAACTGCTCTAAACTCGCCATAAAAAAGCAAGACTAAGGTTTACAACTGTACATGGGGACAAAGATCTTACTTTTTGGAGAAATGTCCTTTGGTCTGATGGAACAAAAATAGAACTGTTTGGCAATAATGACCATCGTTATGTTTGGAGGAAAAAGGGGGAATCTTGCAAGCTGAAGAACACCATCCCAACTATGAAGCACAGGGGTGGCGGGTGCTTTGCTCCAGGAGGGACTGGTGCACTTCACAAAATAGATGGCATCATGAGGCAGGAATATTATGGGGATATATTGAAGCAACATCTCAAGACATCAGTCAGGAAGGTAAAGCTTGGCCGCAATTGGGTCTTCCAAATAGACAATGACACCAAGCATGCTTCTAATGTTGTGGCAAAATGGCTTAAGGACAACAAAGTCAAGGTATTGGAGTGGCCATCACAAAGCCCTCAAGAACATTTGTGGGCAGAACTGAAAAAGCTTGTGTGAGCGAGGAGGCCAACAAACCTGACTCAGTTACATCTGCTCTGTGAGGAGGAATGGGCCAAAATTCACCCAATGTATTGTGGGAAGCTTGTGGATGACCTAAGACAGGGAATTTTTACTAGGATTAAATGTCAAGAATTGTGAAAAACAGAGTTTAAATGTATTTGGCTAAGGTGTATGTAAACTTCCGACTTCAACTGTACATATGATATGAGTAATGTAAGATATTTTAACATTATTAAAGTGACATTATTTAAACTGACTAGTGATTAATTTATTACATTTGCCAGTGATTTGGTCTCAATGTAGGCAGCAGCCTCTCTGAGTTAGTGATAGCTGCTTAGCAGTTTGATGGCCTTGAGATAGAAGCTGTTTATCATTCCCTCAGTACCAGCTTTGATACACCAGGTCCATTCTACCACAGCGACCATGTTATTTTTTTAGGGCATATAAAGTTTGTCAGTTAAAACTGTTTCTAAGATGCATACTTTCAGTTTTTCCGAACCCCCGTATTTCACGCAAAGAAGGAAGCTCGCGCTGTTTGTGCTAGACCAAATACAGCGCTGTAACTAAGGCATTTACATGTCCTAATAATTAGAAAGATTGATAAAACAGGTGTTTTAACTGGCGTATGTTTCGATTATGACCTTACACCGATTAAGATAAGCAGAGTAGTGTTTACATGACTAATGCCATACTCAGCTTACTCAGCCATACCAGTTTAACATCAAATTATTAGTGTGCATGTAAATATACTTCTCCATTCAGATTTCTGAAACCCAGGTAATGTATTGAGGTCCATGCTAAGTATCCTATGCTTGGACCTTTGGGTGGAAAACCACATTGGAAGACATTGGAGGAAAGAAACAGTAGCATGCCAGGAAGAACAGAGAGAGAGAAAGTATAGTGTCTGGAAAGATAATGGTAGCTAATGCCAAGGCATTCATCAACAAAGTTGCTTTGCATCGTCCATTTGTCATTTAGCCAAGTTCAAGACAATATTTGTTTTTTAGTCTTAATCATGTGTAATTAATCTGCAAACACTTCTGCTGAAATAAAGAGATTAAAGAATCTAAATAGTCTTCAGTAGCATTAAATATTTTGCCTTGACATCCCACAGCAGACTGAGAAGTAGATAAAAAGCTTTTAGTGTAATTCCGCTGCCACATCCAACTTTTTCCTTGTGTAGGAGCTCTCTAATGATCAACTACACCACTTTATCATATATTTATCTCCATTATACTATTGTGCTGGCACTGGCTTCGCAATTAACACACGCTGTTCCAATTTGTCTGACCCAAAGAGCTGAATCGCTATCAACAATAACAGATGAAGCAGATGGGTTTTCTCTTACACAGTAAATCAAGGATAGTTGAAATCACAGTGTTAACATTTTGGGGGGGGGGGGGGGGGGGGTTAAATTGACTACTGGGAGTTATCTTAAACCTCAAGAGAATGAATGTGTACTCTCAACTCAGAATATGATGGGAGTATAATTTATTCACTGTAAAAATAAAGATGTTGATTCAACATACAATAGGATTGTAAGCTTGAGTAACAAAAATGTTGTTGAGCAAACTCGCAACAAAATGTTTGCGTGAATATTTTGTTGAGCATACTCACAATCCTATTGCAGCTGGTTGCCTTACAATTGTACGTTGAATTTAAAATTGTATGTATTTTTTTTACAGCAGTGTCAAATAAGATTTACAAGTCTGTTTGACAGATACAAAAGGAGTTAATCAGTAGTCATACAGTTACATAAATGAGTAATTACAGATAATGATCCTAGCCTGCAGGATATGATTTGTGTTTTTAATTATATATTTTTTTGCAATATACTTTTCTCTGGCAGGTGTTAAATGACTGAACACCATGTTGTATGTTGAAACTGAGGCCACAGTCATCAGTTATCAGTAGATAAGTAATGACCTCACGTCTGTCTTCAATTCTGCTTTTCTCCTTCTAGGCACCATATGTAAATGAATGCTGAATTAAATGTACAGTATTTGCAGCTGTTACTATTCAGTTGTTGATACACTTAACATGTTGCTGGCTGTGACTGAGACATGCTTACAAAGAGCCCATTGAGAGAGAAAGAGAGAGCTACAGTACTGTTTGTTACGAAGATCTTGTACGTACGTATACCGTGCATTCAGAAAGTATTCAGACCCCTTGACTTTTTCCACATTTTGTTATGTTACAGCCTTATTCTAAAATGTATTAAATGCATAAAAAAATCATCATCAATCTACACACAATACCCCATAATGACCAAGTGAAAACAGGTTTAGCCATAGCACTGACATGAAATCAGTCAAAACACCTCAACAAGACATGGTATCAAGAACAAGATAAATAATAATAATAATAATATATGCCATTTAGCAGACGCTTTTATCCAAAGCGACTTGCTAAAATTAGCCACCTACGATTTCCCACATGGCAGCTTCTTGTCATTCTTGCTAGCTATCAGACCATTCAGAATCCGAACAAACCACGACTTTCGGCCACATCGATGCGCGCTCATCATTTTTGTGAGGTTGTCAGCCAACTTGTCTTGTGGTGTGATTGGGAAACGTACCCAGGCGGGTTTAGACTTTCTAATGAATGCAATATTTCGAAACACTGTCCACTTGGACTTCTGAAACCCAGGTCATGTATTGAGGTCCACGTTAAGTATCCTAAACTTTCACCTTCGGGTAGAAAACCACATTGGAGGACAGTATTTAAACAGTAGCATGCCTGGAAGAACAGAGAGAGAGAGAAAGTATAGTGTCTGGGAAGATAATGGTAGCGAGTGCCAAGGCATTCATCAACAAATTTGCTTTGCATCGTCCATTTCTCATTTAGCCAAGTTCAAGACAATATTTATTTTTCAGTCTTAATCGTGTGTAATTAATCTGCAAACACACCCTGACCATAGAGAGACTTTTATTCTCTATTTTGGTTAGGTCGGGGTGTGACTAAGGTGGGTAATCTAGGTTGTTTTATTTCTATGTTGGCATGGTATGGTTCCCAATGAGAGGCAGCTGTTTAGCGTTGTCTCTGATTGGGGATCATATTTAGGCAGCCATTTCCCCACAGTTTTTTTGTGGGATCTTGTTTATGTGTAGTTGCCTGTGAGCACTCCATAGCTTCACGTATCGTTTTTTATTGTTTTGTGCATTTCACAAATAAAAATATGTGGAACCCATACCACGCTGCGCCTTGGTCCGAATGTTATTTTGACGATCGTGACACAAGATCTCACCCCACCAGGACCAAGCAGCGTGCCCAGGAGGAGAAGGTATCCTGGACTTGGGAGGAGATCTTGGATGGGAAGGGATCCTGGACTTGGGAGGAAATCCTGGCTGGACAGGATCGCCTTCCTTGGCGGCAGACGCAAGGAGAGAAGAGAGGACAGCGCCGATGCCAGGGTTCGCGACCACAAGGGAAGCCCAAATGTCACTCCCAAACATGTTTTGGGGGTTGGCACACGGGGTGGTCGGCGGAGCCGAGAAGGGAACCAGGTACCACCTGGGAGGAGATAGAGAGGTGGTCGGTCGACCCAAGGATAGTACCAGAGCCCGCCTGGGATTCGTTGGAACAGTGTGAGGAGAGATACCGGAGAATGGAGATGGCTAGGATTATGCGGCACCGCAGGCGTTTGGAGGAATGTGTCATCAGTCCGGTGAAACCTGGGCCGGCTCCACGTCTCTGGCCTCCAGTGCACCTCCCCAGTCAGGTATGTCCTGTGTCTCCTCCTCGAACTTGCCCTGAAGTGTGTGTCTTCCTCTGTACCGGTGCCCGGTCCAGGCACGGCTTCCAGTCCCGCTCCATGGCAGGAGCCTTCCTCCACGCCGATGTCCAGTCCAGGCACGGCGTCCAGTCACGCTCAAAGGCCGGAGCCTTCCTCTGCGCCCAGACCAGGCACGGTGGCCAACTCAGCTCCATGGCCGGAGCCTTCCTCGGCGCCGGTGCCCAGTCCGGGCACGGCGTTCTACCCGGCTCCAAGGCCGGACCCGTGGTCTGGGCGGGGGCAAAGTCCCGCACCAGAGCCGCCACCGATGCTGGATCCGTGGGATGAGTGGGTTCTTCGTCCCGCACCAGAGCCGCCACCGACGCTAGATGCCCACCCGGACCGCACCTTTTGGGGTGGTACTGTCACACCCTGACCATAGAGAGCCTTTATGTTCTCTATTTTGGTTAGGTCGGGGTGTGACTAGTGTGGGTAATCTAGGTTGTTTTATTTCTATGTTGGCCTGGTATGGTTCCCAATCAGAGGCAGCTGTTTAGCGTTGTCTTTGATTGGGAATCATATTTAGGCAGCCATTTCCCCACTGTTTTTTTGTGGGATCTTGTTTATTCATAGCTTCACGTATAGTTTTTTTATTGTTTTGTGCATTTCACAAATAAAAAGATGTGGAACCTATACCACGCTGCGCCTTGGTCCGAATGTTATTTAGACGATGGTGACAGAAATAACGAGATTAAAGAATCTAAATAGTCTTCAGTAGCATTAAATCTTTTGCCTTGGCATCCCACAGCAGACTGAGAAGTAGATAAAAAAGCTTTTAGTGTAATTCCGCTGCCACATCCAACTTTTTCCTTGTGTAGGAGCTCTCTAATGATCAACTGCACCACTTTATCATATATTTATCTCCATTATACTATTGTGCTGGCACTGGCTTCGCAATTAACACACGCTGTTCCAATTTGTGTGACTAAAAAGAGCTGCATTGATATCAACACCTTCAATAACAGATTTGTTTTCTCTTACACAGTAAATCAAGGATAGTTGAAATCAGTGTTTTTTGAGGGTTAAATTGACTCTACTGGGAGTTATCTGAACCCTGAAGAGAATGATAAGCTCCTTGGAGTTAGTGGTGATAAATGGAATTGACTAGGACAGAGTACTTTTAATTCCATTGAGAGTAACCAGAGACAGGGAGTTAAAATCTATGGTGCAATCCACAGATGTGGAAGGGGCCTCATTGTCAATATTTCCCAGAATGCTCTGTTGCATGTTGATAAAAAAAAGTTTCTTTCAATATCTGTGTACATTTTTCTAATCCAATCTGTAAGTGGTTGAATTTATAGCTGCCATTAGTGAGATGGTTGTTCCAGTTTACTTGGTCTGTAGTCTTCATGTACTGTATTTTCTTTCCTATTCTGACAAGTATTCTAAATGCAAGTTCGCAATTGGAGTTAAATTTAAGCAACTCTCTTAAGTTGGATATTTACTCCATTTAGTGCTGTTTTAATGCCAATATCAACTCCATGACCAGAGTAGTTCTAACAGAACATGGGGTTGGGCCCATAAAATCCCAAAACAGTGTCACATTTGATTCCTTAGGAGTTGAATTTACTCTTGCAACTTTACTGTGTACTCTCAACTCAGAATATAATTGAGAAATCATACATTCACTGTAAAAATAGATATTAAACATACAATCAATTATAAGGTAACCATGTGACGGCAGATCTCCTCTTCGTCTGAAGATCGGACCAAGATGCAGTGTGGTAAGTGTCCATAACTTTAGTCAAAGAAAGCACTGAACACTGAATACAAAAATAACAAAAGAAACGTGAAGAAACGAGACCGAAACAGTACCGTGTGGCGACAAACACTGACACGGAAACAAACACCCACAAACCAACAGTGAAACCCAGGCTACCTAAGTATGATTCTCAATCAGAGACAACTAACGACACCTGCCTCTGATTGAGAACCATACTAGGCCGAAACAGAAACCAAACATAGAAAAACAAACAGACTGCCCACCCCAACTCACGCCCTGACCATACTACATTTTGTTGAGCAAACTATTGTAACTGGTTGCCTAGAATTGTAAGTCTTTATTTTTACAGCGTTGTCATATTGGATATTCAAGTATGTTTGACATACGCCAAAGTAGTCAATTGGCATACCGTTAGATAAATGAGTAATTACAGATAATGATTCTAGCCTGCAGGATATGATTTGTTTTTCATTTTTATATTTTTGTAATCTACTTTCCTCTGGCAGGTGTTTAATGACTAAACGCCATGTTGTATGTTGAGACTGAGGCTACAGTCATCAGTAGATAAGTAATGACTGCACGTCTGTCCTCAATTCTGCTTTTCTCCTTCTAGGCACCATATGTAAAATGAATGCTGAGTTAAATGTACAGTATTTGCAGCTGTTACTATTCAGTTGTTGACACATTTAACATGTTGCTGGCTGTGACTGAGACATGCTTACAAAGAGCCCATTGAGAGAGAAAGAGGGAGCTACTGTAAGTTAGGAGGAGGGTTGGGAAGTAACAGATCACATGTAATCTGATTAACCCCCCCATTTTGTATTTTTTTTTACCAGTAAATAGTTACGTTACCAGCAAAAATATTGTAATCGGATGACGGATACTTTTGAAAAACTAGATTACTACTTGTATTACTTTTAAATTCAGAAAGGATGTTTACGAGGGGGAAAAACTTGACAACTTTCTGTTGTCTCAATGACATTCAAATCAGCACAAAAGGTGCAAGTTTAAGTTTGTTCCACCTGAGCGAATCTGACCACAAGTCAGAGACCACTGTGATGACTCACCAAATGCTTTTGATGGATCCTCTTTGTCTTTTACAATGTTGGAAAGGTAGCTAATAACTGTAACAGATTACGTTTATAGAAAGTAACCTTCCCCTACCCTGGTCAGGAAGATCTTGTACGTGTCTTTTCTCTAGCCCCTGTTTCCTTCAAGCCAGTAATTTGGCATTGGTCTACTACACTGTATCCTTTTGAATGGTTGGCAAATGAACACGCAAAGCAGAGAGGGTCAAGACTTATACGTTAGCCCAAGTACCCTACCCATGTAGAGATAATGTCCTGTTTGTAGACGTACAAGATCTTCCGATCTGACATCATTAAGTACCACCGCATATGTTCCATTGGTCGCATTACCAGAATATTGTTCATTTCCCCCTACCTTCTGATGTTCCCAGATTCTCTATGTTTACCAAGGGTTTTGCAAATGTAACCTCAGTAGGGTAGAGAGAGGAAAAAGGAGGGGAAGAGGTATTTATGACTGTCATAAACCTACCCCCCCAGGCCAACGTCATGACAGAGGCTTCGAGAATGAATTTAATAGCCTATTGGCTGCAGAGAGGGAGCTCAGTAAATTTATTTAATTCTAGCTTCTTTGTGCAAACACCCAATTGTCCAGAATTGAACTCTATGGCATCACCAAGCCTTAACTCCCCCCCCCCCCCCCCCCCCCCGCCGGTGCTTATTTGTGCTTGAATATAATCAATTATCATCAAAGATAATTTACTATTGACTTGGCTCATTCACAATGAGAGATGAATGCGACATTTCAGATGTTTGACATTTGAACATCTGGCATATGCTGTAAAGCTTGCCATGAGGACTATAAGCTAAAAAGTCTACATCACAAAACAGAGTTGTAGGCTGTCAAATTCCTCCCAGGTTGTGTATTTTATTTTCTGAAGGAGAAAGAACACTATAACTATCTCTTTTCTGTTAAGGAAATTATGCTGTAATGAAATGTATTAATTAATTACAAGTCCATACACTTACGCCATTGGCAGATTATTGGCAGATATTGCATCAATGGCAGTGAATATGCAGATTACATTTCACTGCCAATATCTATGAAGGTCTTGCAATGGAAATCAGGGACATTGGAATCCGTGTTGAAATGACCAGAGAAAAACGATAGATGTGAGAGTTTGAGGCAGCAGCAGTGACTGACTAAGCAATTCTGGTGGCATTACTCACATAGGACTTAATGCAGGTGATATCCCCGATACACCATCGCTCTGTGTGTCGCCTCAACAACATGATCGTTCTCCAGTTGATTTGTTGCTTTTTCAACACCAACAGTCTTATGTGGATTGATTCAACAGGTGAAAGAAAGCATGGTGGATGCCGCAAATCAATCCATACGATGTATTTACAACCCCATACAGCAAGTTAATCAGCCGATAGTAGAATAATCCTGTTGAAAGGTCAAAGGTTAGGTATCAGACATGAGCATAGTGCCATAGTGGTTATTACATGGTTGGGTAACACTTTATTTTGATAAGTAGATGGTTTCTAGCTGTTCTGTTGATGTTCAAAAATACAGACAAAATATGTGGTATATGACCTGTAAAAAAAAATACAAGGCCATTTTATATGACCCCCTTTCAAACAGCTTTTTGTTTACTATTTTCATGCAGGTAACAACAGTTCAACTAACCATCCACCAACCGTAATCCCAACCCTTTCCCTAAACTTAACCTTAACCCTTTCCGTAAACTTAACCCTAACCCTAAACTTAAGCTTTGCCCTAACCTAATACCTAACCTTGACCCCAAACTTAACCCTAACCCTAGTCCTAACCTTAAACTTAACCCTAATCTTAACCTTAAACTGAACACTAAACTTAACCTTAACCTTAACCCCAGCCCTAACTTTAACCCTGATCCTAAACTTAACCATATCCCTAAACTTAACCCTTACCCTAAACTAAACTAAACTCTAATCTTAACCTTAATCCTAACCCTAACCTTAACCTTAGCCCTAACCCAATGCCTAACTTTGACCCTAAGCTTAACCCTAACCCTAGTCCTAACCTTAACCTTAACCCTAATCTTAACCTTAAACCGAACACTAAACTTAACCTTAACCCTAGCCCTAACTTTAACCCTTACCATAAACATAACCCTAATCTTAACCTTAAACCTAACCTTAAACTTAACCTAACCCTAAACTTAACCTTAACCCTAGCCTTAATCCTTACCCTAAACTTAACCTAAACCCTTATTCTAAACCCTAACCTTAGCAAGCGGTTGCTATCAACAGATATTCCCATATAGATGATCTACAGATGATCAAACTATCTAAATAAAGTGTGACCCATGGTTGATTAAAGATCTTACGCTGAGCTGATTGGTATAAACAGAGGTTAGAGGGCACATGGAAGCTGGCTTATAATTGCATAGTAATGTAAAGTTTATTGAACTGAATTCAATAAGACAGTGGACACACCGTTGACATGACTGCCAGGGCCTGGCATGGTGACACGTGAGAATGGCACCGGCTGGCAGAGGTCTGACAGTACATCTGGTGTGTAGTCCTGCCAATGTGTATCATGACACCTGGCAGTCACTGAGCTGCAGGCAGGAGACTGACCCCATTCAGCAGGGTTGTTGGACGTTGGCTATACAGTAGCTGTTTCTTTTGAACTACACTGATGTTGTGTCTTTGGCATCATTAAAGTGAAGACTGTTATTTTATCAAATCAATTCTCTGTAATTATTATTACGTGATTAAACTAATCATGTAAATGTAATTAACTAGGAAGTCGGGGCACCAAGGAAAATCTACAGATTACAAAGTTCTAATTTTCCTAATATAACTCTAGAGATATTTTAATTTCTGATCAATTAGTCTTCCAATTAATGAATTATTCTTCACCTCACGTTATTCTCATTCCAAACGTCGTAAACTGTTGGTTATCTGCACGAACCCAGCTTTTACTATGACCCATCCATACACCAATTGTCTTAATCATTTATTTACTAGCTAACTAAATAATCACAGAAATGCATAAACAAACAACACAGTAGATATGGTTACAAGGAAATAATATTGGAGGTTCCCTAGTGGGCTAAACCGAAATGACAGCTTGGTGGACAAAGAACGCTTACTCGTTCGGGAATAATTGCAATCAATATATGTTTACACACAGTGTGTCGTGATCTGTGTTGGAATCGTCCATCTCTCTGTTGGAAAGTTCAGCCGAGCGTCTCTCTCTCTCTGCTTCCCTGAAGTCTTTTGTGGTTAGAATGGATACTTCAGAGTACCATTCAGATATGTTTTCAACAATGTTAAATATTTGAATGTAGTATTTTTGAATTTAGCGCTCTGCAATTTCACTGGATGTTGGCGTCCCACCTACCCTAGAGAGGATAAACAACAAAGAACGCGCTCTCATCCATGCACATGAAAACACTACAGCCAAAATGGGAGCCACTTAGAAAAACTACAAATTCTAAATCATTTTTCCAAAAACAATTCTGAAACTCTTTCTAAAGACTGTTGACATCTAGTGGAAGCCCTAGGAACTGCAACTTGGGAGGATTTCGCCTCATAATAAACCTGACAGCCATTGGAAACAGTGGTAGGCTGAATTTTTTGTTGTTGTTGGATGGTTTGTCCTCGGGGTTTCGCCCCGATATCAGTTCTGTTATACTCACAGACATTATCTTAACAGTTCTAGAAACTTTAGGGTGTTTTATATCCAAATATACCAATTATATGCTTAGCTTCTGGGCTTGAGTAACAGGCAGTTTACTTTGGGCACGCTTTTCATCCGGATGTCAAAATACTGCCCCCTAGCCCAAAGAGTTTGAAGCCAATGCTCCACGTAGTATGGTTAGGAATTCAACAACCATTACAACCTTAGCTTATACTGAGGTTTTTGTGGTCTCAACTCAACCTACGCCCTCTCGGTGTCCATCCAGGTATGCGTGGTCTGAAGAGGATTTCCTCAGGAGGGTTTTTTATTCGTAACAGTAGAAAAGGGCTGTTCCATGATGCCAGATCATGTCTGTGCTCTCGGGGGCAGACCAATGACTTAGTTAAACTTTAAAGGGAATTCAATTATCTTTCATTAAAGGTTTAACATCACCTTACATCATTTCACAAAGAGTTTCATCTTTACTCATTCATTTTATACAAGAATTAGATGCAAACCCCATAATTGAGAAATGTACATATTCAGAGATATAATCATGTGTGTTCCCTGTCCTCTCTGAGGTCACCAAATGAAACGCACTTGTCATACCCATCCCTTAAGTTTCCACGGCCCATTCTCACCTTCTCACAAGTGGACATTTTGTATCAAATCCTTATTTTGGGGATTTAGGAGTTTGCCATGTAAAATCCTATGTTCTCTCTATGTGTCTCTTTCTGCATGGCCAGGGGGAGAGAGTCTCCTCCAGGAATTTACGACCTGGGATAACAGAACCTGGGTATAGGTGAGAGAGAGGGGAAGCCACTAGCTTTACCAAAAAGGGCCACGTCATGACACTGAGAATACAAAACATTAGGAACATCTTCCTATTATTGAGTTGTACCCCAATCCCCTTTTTCCCTAGTAACAGCCTCAATTAATCTGGGCATGGACTCTACAAGGTGTCGAATGCGTTCCACAGGGATGCTGGCCATTGTTGACTCAATTGCCTTCCACAGATGTTTCAAGGTGACTACAGTAGATGTCCTTAGGGTGGTGGACTATTCTTGATACACACGGGAAACTTGAGCGTGAAACCCCCGTTGCAGCTCTTGACACAAACCGGTGCGCCTGACACCTACTACCATACCCTGTTCAAAGGCACTGAAAGGTTTTGTCTTGCTCATTCACCCTCTGAATGGCACACATACACAATCCATGTCTCAATTGTCTCAAGGCTTTAAAAAAAATCCTTCTTTAACCTGTCTCCTCCACTTCATCTAGACTGATTGAAATGGATTTAACAAGTGACATCAATAAGGGATCCCAGCTTTCACCTGGATTCACCGGGTCAGTCTACGTCATAGAAAGAGTATACTATGTGTAGGTCGTCGTTGTGGAAGAGTTCGTCATTTGAATAGGGCTGGATGCGATTTCCATGCCTGCAGATCCAGATCGTATCACACTATGTTGTGTATTTTCCACTTTCCCCTTCCTGTTTCACACAATACCTCAACAATGTGTCAAAGAGGATACAGGATACAGGACACAGACAAACTCATGCAGGTTTGCATATTCTGATCAATTTTAGGGTTCATCTTCGTTACTAATATTTTTGTTCTTGTCGTACTTCCTATATTTGGGATCTCATTTTTTTTTTTTAAGTGTCTGAGAACGTTAAATGGTGCATGACTGTTTCCTGCTTGGTAGATGTGAGACTTTGCTTGGTGAATAAAACTATTAGAACAAGCTGCTACAGTACAGCCTTACCACCCACAGATACTAATGTCCCAATCAGATTGGAGTGGGGCATCTCATAGTTAACTTTCCCAAATACATAGGCTATAAGCTCAGCCACCACGGACGGCACACTAACACATCTCAACACAGAGGCATTTCCTTTTCCAACCTCCATGGTTCCATTCCTTCCTGATAGTAAAATCCTTCAAGATGCATTGCATTGTGGGGTAATAGAATGTGTTCCCCCCATAACCTACCCACCAGTATATCCTCTGGGATTGGTCTATATCGTCTAGAAATCTAGTGTTGGCAAATGGGAGAGTGAGGAGCGGGAGATGTACAGCATATCTGACTGCACACTGACAGTATGAGTGGCTGGACCATTGATCCGATGGTTGCTCCTAGATGAACTCTCTCCACGTATAGTAGGTAGACATGTCTCTGGGGATCCTCTCATGCAGGGCTGTGTGCAGCGCTGTGGGATGCTCTGAGCGGTCTCTCCCCCTGTGTGTGAAAGCATCTCCAGACTCTCCTCACTTGCAATTGCATTTAAACTGATGCGAATATGACACAAAATGATGATTTGCCCTTTTTTCTTCCCGAGTTCCCAGTTGTCTTGAAAGCACCAATAGACGAGTTTCCCACTAGTAATTAGTAGTTGGAAGACCGTTCAAGTGAATTTTTATCAGCCGTGTTTGATACATTCCCACTTCCACTGGTTACGAACGAAGCATTCGGCACAATTATTACTGTACTTTGAAATGTAGGTGGGGGCAATGTGCTGTTGGAGGCTCGTTAGCATATTTGGGGGCATGGTCTAAAATATGTTGTATTTGTACCAAACGTCAGTGGATGGGCTATTAGCAGGACAGTATACATTGGTCATATTGGTCATGGCTCCTGAGTGACGCAGTGGTCTAAAGCAATGCATTTCAGTGCAAGAGGCGTCATTACAGTCCCTGGTTTGAATCGAGGCTTTATCACATCTGGCCGTGATTGGGCGGTGCACAATTGGCCCAGCGTCGTCTGGGTTAGGGGAGGGTTTGTCCGGCCGGGATGTCCTGGTCCAAATAATAGGCACAGTGGGCTTTTTGGTTTTTCTCCCTCTAAAAACAGAAATAAATATTTTGGACTACATAAAAAATATTTTGGCCTTTATTCAGATTACAATCGCTCGCTTTCACGTCATCTAACATAGGTGACATGAGTCTCACTAGTGTTGGGTAATGTGCTGTCAAAAGTGGTTTAGGTCTTATTTATTTTAAAATCATGTTGAAGTTCGAATAAATAAGATTTGAAGCAATAGTCTAGCCGCGTGTGGTCAACTATTTCAGCACCGCTCTGCTCTGAGACAAGCATGGGGACTGGTCTTGATAAATCAGAGATGTTTATTTTCTCCATTCTGGTGTTGGTCAAACTACAATTATGGTGTGGAAATGTTATGCTCTTAGTACTGTACTGCACCATATTTCCCTAACGGAAAGCCTGAGGGTTTAGTTTTTCTTGGAATAGAAACATCATTATATTAATCAAATTAATTAAGCTACATTTGTTCAAATCAATCCCATATATTATGTTCTTGCAAAAAAGGTTTTAAATTCTGTAGTACAGCCAATATTGAAGACTAACAGGCATTAATGGCAATAGTGACTGACAATTAAGCAACGTGCCATAGAATTCTGCAGCAGCCTGCAATCAGGCCTTTATGGTAGGGTGGCTAGACAGAATCCACTCCTCAGTAAAAGGCACATGACAGCCTGCTTGGAGTTTGCCAAAAGACACCTAAAGGACTCTTAGACCATGAGAAACAAGATTCTCTGGTCTGATTAAACCAAGATTGAACTCTTTGGCCTGAATGCCAAGCGTCACGTCTGGAGGAAACCTGGCATCATCCACACAGTGAAGCATGGTGGTGGCAGCATGCTGTGGGGATGTTTTTCAGCAGCAGGGACTGTCAGGTTTGACGAGTCAGACGAGTCAGGATTGAGGGAAGGATGAACAGAGCAAGTACAGAGAGAGATCTTTGAGGAAAACTGTCTTCAGAGCACTCAGGAACTCCGACTGGGGTGAAGGTTCACCTTCCAACAGGACAACGACCCTAAGCACACAGCCAAGACAACACAGGAGTGATGAGCCCAGACTTCAACCTGATCAAAATCTCCAGAGAGGCCTGAAAATAGCTGTACAGCAACACTCCCCATCCAACCTGACAGAGCTTCAGAGGATCTGCAGAGAAGAATGGGAGAAACTCCCCAAATACAGGTGTGCCAAGCTTGTAGCTTCATAACCAAGAAGACTCGATGCTGTAATTGCTGCCAAAGGTGCTTCAACAAACTTCTTAGTAAAGGGTCTGAATACTTATGTATATGTGATATTATAACCTTTATTTTTTATAAATTAGCAAAAAAAATATGAATTGCTTTGTCATTATGGGGTATTGTGTGTAGATTGATGAGGAACAAAATCTATTTACTACATTTTAGAATAAGGCTGTAATGTAACAAAATGTGGATAAACTCAACCGGTTCCGGTTGGAGCGAGTGGTCGCATCTGCACTTCGCTGCGGTTTGATTTGTCTAATCTTAGCAATTTCTTCTCAGCTAGCTACATAGCCGTCTTTGTATCGAAGATAATTGCGTAATTATCGTATTTCGCCGTCCTAACGTAGTCTTCACTAGCCAGCTAGCTAACGTCCACTGATTAGCTGCACTGGAGAAACTATTACACTCAACTGAACGACTTGATTAGTGTAGTGTTAGCTAGCTACATAGCTGTCTTTGCTGTCTTCGTATCATCGTATCCAAGATAATTGTGTTGTTTAGGTTTAGAGTGTGTAGTCTTAGAGTGATTATCTTAATTTACCGAGGTAGCTAGCCAGCTATTTGTCGTCCTTAACGTAGGTGACTCTGCTAGCTAGCCAACGCTAGCCAACGTCTTCTGTATAGAACTCAACTACCCGGTCGCATTCACAGGTAGTATCACATTTTCACTTCATTTCATTACAGTACAACGGTTTGATTTGTTTGATCGTAGCTAGCTACTTAGCTAGCTACATAGCCGTCTTTGTATCAAAGATAATTGTGTAGTCTAGAGCGATTTTCTAGGTTCGCTAGCCAGCTATTGTCGTTCTTTTAACGCAACGTAACGTAAACAACACTGCTAGCTAGCCAGCTAGCCCCGAATAGCAACACTGCAGAAACTATTACACTCAACGGAACGACTTGATTAGTGTAGTGTCAACAACGCACCCACTGCCAGCTGGCCTACTTCAGCAGTACTGTATCATTTTAGTCAATAAGATTCTTGCTACGTAGCTTAACTTTCTGAACATTCGAGACGTGTAGTCCACTTGTCATTCCAATCTCCTTTGCATTAGCGTAGCCTCTTCTGTAGCCTGTCAACTATGTGTCTGTTTATCCCTGTTCTCTCCTCTCTGCACAGACCATACAAACGCTCCTCACCGCGTGGCCGCGGCCACCCTACTCTGGTGGTCCCAGCGCGCACGACCCACGTGGAGTTCCAGGTCTCCGGTAGCCTCTGGAACTGCCAATCTGCGGTCAACAAGGCAGAGTTCATCTCAGCCTATGCCTCCCTCCAGTCCCTCGACTTCTTGGCACTGACGGAAACATGGATCACCACAGACAACACTGCTACTCCTACTGCTCTCTCTTCGTCCGCCCACGTGTTCTCGCACACCCCGAGAGCGTCTGGTCAGCGGGGTGGTGGCACCGGGATCCTCATCTCTCCCAAGTGGTCATTCTCTCTTTCTCCCCTTACCCATCTGTCTATCGCCTCCTTTGAATTCCATGCTGTCACAGTTACTAGCCCTTTCAAGCTTAACATCCTTATCATTTATCGCCCTCCAGGTTCCCTCGGAGAGTTCATCAATGAGCTTGATGCCTTGATAAGCTCCTTTCCTGAGGACGGCTCACCTCTCACAGTTCTGGGCGACTTTAACCTCCCCACGTCTACCTTTGACTCTTTCCTCTCTGCCTCCTTCTTTCCACTCCTCTCCTCTTTTGACCTCACCCTCTCACCTTCCCCCTACTCACAAGGCAGGCAATACGCTCGACCTCATCTTTACTAGATGCTGTTCTTCCACTAACCTCATTGCAACTCCCCTCCAAGTCTCCGACCACTGCCTTGTATCCTTTTCCCTCTCGCTCTCATCCAACACCTCCCACACTGCCCCTACTCGGATGGTATCGCGCCGTCCCAACCTTCGCTCTCTCTCCCCGCTACTCTCTCCTCTTCCATCCTATCATCTCTTCCCTCCGCTCAAACCTTCTCCCACCTATCTCCTGATTCTGCCTCCTCAACCCTCCTCTCCTCCCCCTCTCTGCATCCCTTGACTCTCTATGTCCCCTATCCTCCAGGCCGGCTCGGTCCTCCCTCCCGCTCCGTGGCTCGATGACTCATTGCGAGCTCACAGAACAGGGCTCCGGGCAGCCGAGCGGAAATGGAGGAAAACTCGCCTCCCTGCGGACCTGGCATCCTTTCACTCCCTCCTCTCTACATTTTCCTCCTCTGTCTCTGCTGCTAAAGCCACTTTCTACCACGCTAAATTCCAAGCATCTGCCTCTAACCCTAGGAAGCTCTTTGCCACCTTCTCCTCCCTCCTGAATCCTCCGCCCCCTCCCCCCTCCTCCCTCTCTGCAGATGACTTCGTCAACCATTTTGAAAAGAAGGTCGACGACATCCGATCCTCGTTTGCTAAGTCAAACGACACCGCTGGTTCTGCTCACACTGCCCTACCCTGTGCTCTGACCTCTTTCTCCCCTCTCTCTCCAGATGAAATCTCGCGTCTTGTGACGGCCGGCCGCCCAACAACCTGCCCGCTTGACCCTATCCCCTCCTCTCTTCTCCAGACCATTTCCGGAGACCTTCTCCCTTACCTCACCTCGCTCATAAACTCATCCCTGACCGCTGGCTACGTCCCTTCCGTCTTCAAGAGAGCGAGAGTTGCACCCCTTCTGAAAAAACCTACACTCGATCCCTCCGATGTCAACAATTACAGACCAGTATCCCTTCTTTCTTTTCTCTCCAAAACTCTTGAACGTGCCGTCCTTGGCCAGCTCTCCCGCTATCTCTCTCTGAATGACCTTCTTGATCCAAATCAGTCAGGTTTCAAGACTAGTCATTCAACTGAGACTGCTCTCCTCTGTATCACGGAGGCGCTCCGCACTGCTAAAGCTAACTCTCTCTCCTCTGCTCTCATCCTTCTAGATCTATCGGCTGCCTTCGATACTGTGAACCATCAGATCCTCCTCTCCACCCTCTCCGAGTTGGGCATCTCCGGCGCGGCCCACGCTTGGATTGCGTCCTACCTGACAGGTCGCTCCTACCAGGTGGCGTGGCGAGAATCTGTCTCCTCACCACGCGCTCTCACCACTGGTGTCCCCCAGGGCTCTGTTCTTGGCCCTCTCCTATTCTCGCTATACACCAAGTCACTTGGCTCTGTCATAACCTCACATGGTCTCTCTTATCATTGCTATGCAGACGACACACAATTAATCTTCTCCTTTCCCCTTCTGATGACCAGGTGACGAATCGCATCTCTGCATGTCTGGCAGACATATCAGTGTGGATGACGGATCACCACCTCAAGCTGAACCTCGGCAAGACGGAGCTGCTCTTCCTCCCGGGAAGGACTGCCCGTTCCATGATCTCGCCATCACGGTTGACAACTCCATTGTGTCCTCCTCCCAGAGCGCCAAGAACCTTGGCGTGATCCTGGACAACACCCTGTCGTTCTCAACCAACATCAAGGCGGTGGCCCGTTCCTGTAGGTTCATGCTCTACAACATCCGCAGAGTACGACCCTGCCTCACACAGGAAGCGGCGCAGGTCCTAATCCAGGCACTTGTCATCTCCCGTCTGGATTACTGCAACTCGCTGTTGGCTGGGCTCCCTGCCTGTGCCATTAAACCCCTTCAACTCATCCAGAACGCCGCAGCCCGTCTGGTGTTCAACCTTCCCAAGTTCTCTCACGTCACCCCGCTCCTCCGTTCTCTCCACTGGCTTCCAGTTGAAGCTCGCATCCGCTACAAGACCATGGTGCTTGCCTACGGAGCTGTGAGGGGAACGGCACCTCAGTACCTCCAGGCTCTGATCAGGCCCTACACCCAAACAAGGGCACTGCGTTCATCCACCTCTGGCCTGCTCGCCTCCCTACCACTGAGGAAGTACAGCTCCCGCTCAGCCCAGTCAAAACTGTTCGCTGCCCTGGCCCCCCAATGGTGGAACAAACTCCCTCACGACGCCAGGACAGCGGAGTCAATCACCACCTTCCGGAGACACCTGAAACCCCACCTCTTTAAGGAATACCTAGGATAGGATAAGTAATCCCTCTCACCCCCCCCCCTAAGTTTTAGATGCACTATTGTTAAGTGACTGTCCCACTGGATGTCATAAGGTGAATGCACCAATTTGTAAGTCGCTCTGGATAAGAGCGTCTGCTAAATGACTTAAATGTAAATGTAAATGGGTCTGAATACTTACCGAAGGCACTTTAGTTAGGATCTTTTACATGCAGTTTCAGCTGATGAGTAGCTTAGTAGGTCGAGTCGGGGACATGAGGATGTGAGATCAGATCCTGTTGAAGACACTATTTTGAAAGTTGTCTTTATGTGAAACTACACTTTCTGCACTGTTCAAATCATTTGTTTTATTTAGTATAGTATAAGCTTCTGTCTTAAGCATCCTAAATAATGCCATAGTAAACTTGAAGGCAAAAAAGGGAATCGTGATGTAATATGTAAACCTGGAATTCCAACTGATTCTAAGCTACTAAAGCCAACAACCTACCGCCCACCAGAGTTTTGATGAAGACAGTAAAGAAAGAAAACATCTGATAATCACACAGTGCTATTTATTGCTGACCAGCAGATGCCACTAATGAGCATTGTGAACTGATAATGAAACTCAACAATTAATTAACAGTTTTTCAGCACAATTTTGTGAATGTTCCAAAGCCTTCAGAAAGCCTCCGTTTCCCAGCACTACTTCACAGTGCTGCTAATGACTGACACATTATTTTAAATACTTTTCTGAACGTACAGTGTCAAATGAGGTGCTTTATTTGCATAGGAATAACCATCAAACACTTAAACTGACCTCCACTGACAGTTGGAGCAAATACACATGTACGTTTCCACGCCCCCCAAATATGCTAATGTGCACCACCAGCACATTGTCCCCACCAATCAAAGAGCAGTGATGATTGTACTTTAGATGAAAATATTGGGTAGAAACATGTCCCATTTATGTCTACAAGGTACCGAACTGAGCCATGTGAGTTCATATGTGTACCTTTGAACTTGTTGTACCCCAAGGAAACACCACTTTAGTGTACACTAACCATACCCTTATTTTATGAGTGTGTTAACATACTCTATGTTCAAAGCAATGAGTAGTAACATGGTGGCACTGCAGAAACAGTGATCCACTCCAAACCAAGAGGTAGCAAGTTCAAATCCCCAAAGAGTTAATGTGCACTCTACGTCAAGTGTACTTGAGTACTGCTAGTTTGATGTTGGTGGTGATAAATGGACAATTATTTTCTTGATTTTGGTTTTAGCAAAATGCAGAAATGCGTTCTTGCCAGTACTTGTCGTCACAGTACAAGATTTTACAGTAATTGAAATCTGAATACAGCAGCATACTGTCATTTTATTTACAAAATAATACCTTCAAGTTGTTTGTTAATGTTTATTTAATTTTTACTGCAGCATTAGGCAAAGGGCAGAAATGTATTCTCACCAATCTCCGTTGTGTCCACAAACCTGGTGGTGCAGCAGGAACTTTAGGTATCTGGGAACCCAAGAGGTTATGAGTGCAAATCCCAAGTGAGTCTGAAGTAATCAGCATACTGTCCATTAACACCTTACTTTAGTTATGAAAATACAGTAACTAGTAGTAGATGTATAGTATTTTCACCACAACTAGACAAATACCTCCAGGGGACCACATCCTAAAAACATCCTTGTGGACGTCCCTGGAACCAACCGGAAGTAGACAAAACCTGCAGGGGACCATGACTGTTTAAATTGAGTTAATACCAATTATGCCTTTCAAAGTAAAATATTGAAAATTATATTCAAATTTAGCAACTGGGCTCACGTGGTCACGTTATCACATGTTGAAATTTCGCATTTTATTTATTTATTTTGTATTTTATTTTACCTTTATTTAACTAGACAAGTCAGTTAAGAACAAATTCTTATTTTCAATGGTGGCCTAGGAACAGGAACATTCATTTCATTGGAGATCATGTTCTCACATGCTCACATGTTGTCACGTGTAGTTTAATGTTATCACGTGTTGCTTCACATTGTCACATGTTATCATGTGTTTTTTCCATAAGGGAGACAGATCTCAACAAGCTCCTTCTAAAGAAATACTGAACCCATTGTAAATACGTCTTTCTATACCTATGAGGTTATTATGCCAGTTGTCTCCTCTAGTGTAGCAGTGATTAATTCATCAGGGTGTATTATTAGGAGGATTTAGTGACAGAAGACCAGTTTGATTAAAAGACCAATCTGGTCCGTCTGGATATTATCTAGTAGAGGCAGATTGTGTCTGTTCTTATTTTATGAATGCCAGGGCCTTTCAGGATATTAAACAATTAAACAGCCTCCCCTGAGATGTAAAATAATTGCATGCTTTTCAGCCAGGAAATACAATGATGACTGATACAGAGCATCATGATGCCCTGGTACCATGCTCCATGGACGTGACTCTGAGATAACGTGACTCTGAGATAACGTTACTCGGAGATAAACGCTGTATCCTATTGTCCTCTGTGTTCTCCCTCCCTTTTCTCCCTTATTTTGCTGTCACTCCATCACAGATAAAGCTGTCAGGTGATGATGGATATCTAATAGACGTGTTGGGAAGGGAGGAGGGAGGGATAAATGTGTTAGGAAGGGAGGAGGGAGGGATAAATGTGTTAGGAAGGGAGGAGGGAGGGATAAATGTGTTAGGAAGGGAGGAGGGAGGGATAAATGTGTTAGGAAGGGAGGAGGGAGGGATAAATGTGTTAGGAAGGGAGGAGGGAGGGATAAATGTGTTAGGAAGGAAGGAGGGAGGGATAAATGTGTTAGGAAGGAAGGAGGGAGGGATAAATGTGTTAGGAAGGGAGGAGGGGGGGATAAATGTGTTAGGAAGGAAGGAGGGAGGGATAAATGTGTTAGGAAGGGAGGAGGGAGGGATAAATGTGTTAGGAAGGAAGGAGGGAGGGATAAATGTGTTAGGAAGGGAGGAGGGGGGATAAATGTGTTAGGAAGGAAGGAGGGAGGGATAAATGTGTTAGGAAGGGAGGAGGGAGGGATAAATGTGTTAGGAAGGAAGGAGGGATAAATGTGTTAGGAAGGAAGGAGGGATAAATGTGTTAGGAAGGGAGGAGGGATAAATGTGTTAGGAAGGGAGGAGGGGGGGATAAATGTGTTAGGAAGGGAGGAGGGATAAATGTGTTAGGAAGGGAGGAGGGATAAATGTGTTAGGAAGGAAGGAGGGATAAATGTGTTAGGAAGGAGGAGGGATAAATGTGTTAGGAAGGGAGGAGGGATAAATGGGGATAAATGTGTTAGGAAGGAAGGAGGGATAAATGTGTTAGGAAGGGAGGAGGGATAAATGTGTTAGGAAGGGAGGAGGGGGGATAAATGTGTTAGGAAGGGATAAATGTGTTAGGAAGGGAGGAGGGGGGATAAATGTGTTAGGAAGGAAGGAGGGAGGGATAAATGTGTTAGGAAGGGAGGAGGGAGGGATAAATGTGTTAGGAAGGAAGGAGGGATAAATGTGTTAGGAAGGAAGGAGGGATAAATGTGTTAGGAAGGGAGGAGGGATAAATGTGTTAGGAAGGGAGGAGGGAGGGATAAATGTGTTAGGAAGGGAGGAGGGAGGGATAAATGTGTTAGGAAGGGAGGAGGGAGGGATAAATGTGTTAGGAAGGGAGGAGGGAGGGATAAATGTGTTAGGAAGGAAGGAGGGAGGGATAAATGTGTTAGGAAGGGAGGAGGGGGGATAAATGTGTTAGGAAGGAAGGAGGGAGGGATAAATGTGTTAGGAAGGGAGGAGGGGGGATAAATGTGTTAGGAAGGAAGGAGGGAGGGATAAATGTGTTAGGAAGGGAGGAGGGAGGGATAAATGTGTTAGGAAGGAAGGAGGGATAAATGTGTTAGGAAGGAAGGAGGGAGGGATAAATGTGTTAGGAAGGAAGGAGGGAGGGATAAATGTGTTAGGAAGGAAGGAGGGATAAATGTGTTAGGAAGGAAGGAGGGAGGGATAAATGTGTTAGGAAGGGAGGAGGGAGGGATAAATGTGTTAGGAAGGAAGGAGGGATAAATGTGTTAGGAAGGAAGGAGGGATAAATGTGTTAGGAAGGGAGGAGGGATAAATGTGTTAGGAAGGGAGGAGGGAGGGATAAATGTGTTAGGAAGGGAGGAGGGAGGGATAAATGTGTTAGGAAGGGAGGAGGGAGGGATAAATGTGTTAGGAAGGGAGGAGGGAGGGATAAATGTGTTAGGAAGGAAGGAGGGAGGGATAAATGTGTTAGGAAGGAAGGAGGGAGGGATAAATGTGTTAGGAAGGGAGGAGGGAGGGATAAATGTGTTAGGAAGGAAGGAGGGAGGGATAAATGTGTTAGGAAGGGAGGAGGGAGGGATAAATGTGTTAGGAAGGAAGGAGGGATAAATGTGTTAGGAAGGAAGGAGGGATAAATGTGTTAGGAAGGGAGGAGGGATAAATGTGTTAGGAAGGGAGGAGGGAGGGATAAATGTGTTAGGAAGGGAGGAGGGAGGGATAAATGTGTTAGGAAGGGAGGAGGGAGGGATAAATGTGTTAGGAAGGAAGGAGGGAGGGATAAATGTGTTAGGAAGGGAGGAGGGATAAATGTGTTAGGAAGGGAGGAGGGAGGGATAAATGTGTTAGGAAGGAAGGAAGGGATAAATGTGTTAGGAAGGAAGGAGGGAGGGATAACTGTGTTAGGAAGGGAGGAGGGAGGGATAAATGTGTTAGGAAGGAAGGAGGGAGGGATAAATGTGTTAGGAAGGAAGGATGGAGGACACAGCGAAATAACTCGCTCTGTGTGTGAAGACTATTATTTTTTACAGCTTTCACCACTCAGTATGGTAACTGGTGCCGAGTACATCTCTGGGGCGGGGGTTCCCTGCAATCCAGGACCTCTATACCAGGCTGTGTCAGAGGAAGGCCCTAAAATAGTCACAGACTCCAGCCACCCAAGTACCAGTCTGTTCTCTCTGCTACTGCAAGACAAGCGGTACCGGAGCGAGTAGTCTGGGACCAAAAGGCTTCTGAACAGCTTCCACCCCAAAGCCGTAAGACTGCTGAACAGTTCATTAAACGGCTACCTGGAAGTTCTGCTTTTCACCCTCTACCTACATGTACATAGTACTTCAATACATCACCTAACCAAACCTACATGTACATATTACCTCAATCACCCCAACTACCTCGTACCCCAGTACACAGACTCAGTACCGGTACTCCTTGTGGTATATGTATGTGTATGTATAGTCTGTATATATCCTTGTTATTGTTATTTTATTGTGTTACTATTTTCTTATTATCTATTTGTTAATTTTCTTACTTATTAACTGCATTTTTGGGAAAGGGCTCATAAGTAAGCATTTCACTGTGTTAGATTCTAAATAAACAGAGTAAAAACTGACGGACAACTAGGAAAAGCTCAAACCAAATTTATTCACCCAATGGGTCAGACAGCTGAACAGACAAAGACATATTCACACAAGCACTGGTATTTAAACCTTCCTCCTATGCTGAGTCTCCTCCTTAAACATCTGAACAGCTGATACATCTCTGTTGCTCGACAGGACTTTGGTGAAGTCTGTTCTTTCTCACTTCATCTGACCTGACCTCGGCCTTACTCCTCCCCAACTCGTGGCTGTCCTGTTGACTTGTACCAGACTGTGGCCCTTCTCCTTTCCATAGGATACCTGATGTCTAACAAGAACACGTTCTGACAGAATGTAAAGGTTCTGCCGTCCCCTCTCTTCCTTGGTGACTTGATTAAGGATATTTCAAGTTTATAAGTCAGAACCCATCAACGGTAAAGTCTACACTTGTTGTACAATTTGATTTGATTTAAAACCACAGCATATTCCTTCGGTCCATTTTCACATTTAGTTTTTTAGGGTGAATTTACGGAACAGTTTGAAGGGAGGAGATATGTGTCCATATTTCATTTTCCAGCTGATAAAGGTGCTGCCAACAGTGCTGGCGAAGAATTCCCCCTCCAGAAGCCTTAGATGGAAGAGAGGCTGTTGGTGCCGTCACCATTTGGATGAATTCCACACAGCTGTAGTCGGTGAACCACACCGCAGGTACCGTCAAAACCAGATCAACAGGGTTTTGTCTTTTAATCTCTGCCCTGGCCAGAGGTGTTTTTGGGAGGAAATGCTCCAGTTATTTGGCAAACATATGATGTTCAGGGAACACAACGCAGCCCTGATTATGAAATTCGCATAAAAAGAAAAATTAAGAAGATGGTGTAAAAACTAGAGACAGAGAGGGAAGAGGGAAGGAAATATTTATCTTAAGGCATCTAAGTCTTGATTGTCCTGCTGGAGGGATGGCAGAGGTTTACATCTAATCCTCCCTGCTGCTCAGGGAACGGACCAGGGCCCAGTTTCCCAGAAGCATCTTAAGATGAAGTTCATTGTTAGAACCATCGAATGAGCATCATTAAATCTCAGAGGTGTTTCCCAAAACCATGGTTACTAACGTTACACTTGAAAGCGCTCGTAACGACTGTCTTAGACCCCTCGTAGAACAGCTAAGTGCGTCGTAAGATGACTTTTGGCCCTCAATACAGAATCAAAACGTTTATCTGTGACCGCCAATAACACCGTAGTTGAATACAAATACAAAGTTTGCAATGTTACAAACAAGCAAAGCAACAACATTTTTACCGAGATGACGGCATTATAAGAAATATAAAACATATAGAAATCACTTTCATGTTAAATCAATTAAGTTATTTAGCCAATTGTAGGATAACACAATGTGTACAACATGTGAGCATTGATGTGCCAACTCAGTATTTGCAGCCAAAAGTGATAATAATCTCTCTAGCAGCTGATCATTTGTCAGTATTGTGTAGTTATTCTAATGTTAATGTAAGGATGTAAATAGGTAAAGCTGATCCGAAAGCTGGACTGCCTTCTTGCCATCCTCTCAGTAATGACAGAATGCTCCAACAACACACTCCAGGACACCTACACCACCCGATGTTACAGTGGTAGGCTTCCCTCTGTATGTAATGAAACCTAAGATGACCTGGGGTACTAATGTAAGAAATAACAATTAAAAAAAGAAAAAACTGCATAGTTTCCTAGGAACGCAAAGCGAGGCGGCCATCTCTGTCGGCGCCAGACGGCATCCCCAGCCGCGCCCTCAGAGCATGTGCAGACCAGCAGGCCGGTGTGTTTACGGACATATTCAATCAATCCCTATACCAGTCTGCTGTTCCCACATGCTTCAAGAGGGCCACCATTGTTCCTGTTCCCAAGAAAGCTAAGGTAACTGAGCTAAACGACTACCGCCCCGTAGCACTCACTTCCGTCATCATGAAGTGCTTTGAGAGACTAGTCAAGGACCATATCACCTCCACCCTACCTGACACCCTAGACCCACTCCAATTTGCTTTCCGCCCAAATAGGTCCACAGACGATGCAATCTCAACCACACTGCACGCTGCCCTAACCCATCTGGACAAGAGGAATACCTATGTGAGAATGCTGTTTATCGACTACAGTTCGGCATTCAACACCATAGTACCCTCCAAGCTCATCATCAAGCTCAAGACCCTGGGTCTCGACCCCGCCCTGTGGAACTGGGTACTGGACTTCCTGACGGGCCGCCCCCAGGTGGTGAGGTTAGGCAACAACATCTCCACCCCGCTGATCCTCAACACTGGGGCCCCACAAGGGTGCGTTCTGAGCCCTCTCCTGTACTCCCTGTTCACCCACAACTGCGTGGCCACGCACGCCTCCAACTCATTCATCAAGTTTGCGGACGACACAACAGTGGTAGGCTTGATTACCAACAACGACGAGACGGCCTACAGGGAGGAGGTGAGGGCCCTCGGAGTGTGGTGTCAGGAAAATAACCTCACACTCAACGTCAACAAAACTAAGGAGATGATTGTGGACTTCAGTAAACAGCAGAGGGAACACCCCCCTATCCACATCGATGGAACAGTAGTGGAGAGGGTAGCAAGTTTTAAGTTCCTCGGCATACACATCACAGACAAACTGAATTGGTCCACTCACACAGACAGCATCGTGAAGAAGGCGCAGCAGCGCCTCTTCAACCTCAGGAGGCTGAAGAAATTCGGCTTGTCACCAAAAGCACTCACAAACTTCTACAGATGCACAATCGAGAGCATCCTGGCGGGCTGTATCACCGCCTGGTACGGCAACTGCTCCGCCCACAACCGTAAGGCTCTCCAGAGGGTAGTGAGGTCTGCACAACGCATCACCGGGGGCAAACTACCTGCCCTCCAGGACACCTACACCACCCGATGTTACAGGAAGGCCATAAAGATCATCAAGGACAACAACCACCCGAGCCACTGCCTGTTCACCCTGCTATCATCCAGCAGGCGAGGTCAGTACAGGTGCATCAAAGCTGGGACCGAGAGACTGAAAAACAGCTTCTATCTCAAGGCCATCAGACTGTTAAACAGCCACCACTAACATTGAGTGGCTGCTGCCAACACACTGACACTGACACTGACTCAACTCCAGCCACTTTAATAATGGGAATTGATGGGAAATGATGTAAATATATCACTAGCCACTTTAAACAATGCTACCTTATATAATGTTACATACCCTACATTATTCATCTCATATGCATACGTATATACTGTACTCTATATCATCAACTGCATCCTTATGTAATACATGTATCACTAGCCACTTTAACTATGCCACTTTGTTTACATACCCATCTCATATGTATATACTGTACTCAATACCATCTACTGTATCTTGCCTATGCTGCTCTGTACCATCACTCATTCATATATCTTTATGTACATATTCTTTATCCCATTACATTGTGTATAAGACAGTAGTTTTAGAATTGTTAGTTAGATTACTTGTTGGTTATTACTACATCGTCGGAACTAGAAGCACAAGCATTTCGCTACACTCGCATTAACATCTGCTAACCATGTGTATGTGACAAATCAAATTTGATTTGATTTGATTTAGTGAACATTCTCTCTACGTGGTGTTTTGGTAAACGCATGTTACACCTTAAGCAGCTAGAACAATGTGTTGTCAAAACACTCGTAGGTTTGAGTTCAATCACTGTCGGGAAACCCAGCCCAGGAGAATGGCCAGCCTGTTCTGATTAGAGAATGCCAGTCCTTTCATCTGGTGCCAGTCTGTAAACTGTAACCTGTTGCTGCTTGGTGAATCACCAGTTTGCCAGAATCAGACTACAGAGATGGGGATTTTGGAGCCTGCCGATCTCTGCTGGACATTCAGCGACATTTAGTCCCTCACATTCCAGCAATGCTTTCAATCCCCACATGGATTTGCTTCGTAATGATCTAAAACGAATGTCTGTTTTTGCTAATACCTTTCCCTCGTGTTTCCTTTCAGCTGGTGTTCTATTTCTCCTCTGAACCCATTATTGTAGTCTGCATACCATTCTACTGTCATCTCTACACCCGGTGCTCATGTGCCTGTTAAGTAATGAATTTAGACTTTTATTCTAATGCATTAGCCACAACTCCCCAATCTGGGCAACAGCGGTGCTGAGCAGCACGGTCACATTTACAGCCTGTCATGCTCACTTTCACGGGCCGTATATCAGTGCAGGAAATGACAGAGTGTGCTCTGCTCTATCGTTTTTTTCCTTGCAGATGGGAAGGTGGAGGTGACCAAGGAGAGCATGAAGCTGTGCACCATGGGACCTGGGAAGGTGTTTGGAGAGCTGGCCATCCTTTACAACTGCACCAGGACGGCCACCGTCAAGAGTAAGTTTGACCAGTATAAGTGAGACAGTGGGTTGTCCATGCACTGAACACCATAGTTGAGTTGAATTATAAGCTTGGGCCTAACTGTCCACAATCAGCCATATACTCCCTCAACCTGATTTACTAAGCATTTGCACCTGTTATTTTCAGAAGATAATAAAATACTAAAATATGTATCCTTATCCAAGCTTAGTAAATCAGAATGACTGGCCTTTCAACAGCAGTGAGATGAGCTGAGGTGGATAACGTATGAAAGAACAAATTATCATTCTCTGTCCTTTGTTTGAGTCCATTTGAATTATATTCACCCAACATGGAATCAGACAGATAATTCCCTCTTTTATAATGTCATTCCAGGTAAACGCGGTAGACAATTTGTTTAAGTCTCCCTCCCAGATACTGATGACAGCCTCTGAATAATTTTCTGTGCTTTCGATGGTTACTTTCCTGCTTTTGTCAAGTACAAAGAGAGAGAACTTGAGCTCACACACACAGAATAACATCTATATCCTGAGGAAATACTCTTTCTACCATTTCCCTGTGATGAATCATTGAATAATGAATGGGTACCTGGAATTCCTGGTACCTGGTACCTGGAATGGGTACCTGGAATTCCTGTTGGGCTATTGCTTTTAACAAAATGTATTTTGACATATATATGTACAGTCAGATTGGTATGTAAACATGACCGAAAGCATTATCTTATCATGGCCATATAGTTCCTTAATATAATGGTAAGAGTAGCAGCTGTTGCTGAATAAATATCTGATTTGGCTATTTCATGCACAGCATCCATTTAAATTGTTTTCATATATCCCAATAGAGTTTTCAGGGAAGGCTTAGAGCATAGCAAATACACCCACTCAAACACTCCCACATATCAATTTAGGTCTGTGTTAACCACACAACCCACCCTCATGCACGGACACAGACAATCGTCACACAGATTATTATTCTAGAATTATTATTTCAATGTTTTCGTACATTGTTCGTGCTTTCGAGAGTAAATATGATTTTATTGTGTTAATAGGTTAATGAGTCAGTCTACATCCCCAAAATGTAGGGTTCCTCAAGGGTTCTTTGGGAATCGTTATGGTTCTATGAGGAACCATACTGACCCAAAGAACCCTTTAAGCCCTTCAATGGGTTTTTTTTGCAGTAAAAAAAAGTGTTGTTTCCTCGTTGAGTGACAATTAAAATGTAGGGGCAGCGGGGTGTTTGAATATTTATAGGCGCGGGGTTTGCACACATTTTTCTTGTGCAACCGTGAGTGAGAGTGTCATTCAAGTTTATCTAATCTGTTGTGTTATGCCATTAAAAGTTATGTATGACTGTGTCCTATGACAGTGTTTTGTGAAAGAATCATGTATGGCCTTGGAAAAGCTAAATAAAATGACCTTGTGTCAATTGTTGTCTAAGTCATTAGTTCTCAATTCCCCCCTCAGGGATCTCCAACAGTTCCAGAGTTAGCACGCCTGATTCAACTTGTTAGTAGTGATAGGGAAACAAAGTTTCCTGAAGCATTGAGGCATTCCAGCCAGTTGTGTTGAAAATAGCTTCATTAATGGAGGCTTAGATCAACACAGTGTACACTATTGGCACCTGCTGGTCAAAATAATTTAGAACAGCCAAATTATTATAGATGACGTCCCACACGCTGTGGCACGTGTGCAGAGTAGACTTTTTGTCTTCTACCAAACCAATCAGGTGGTTGTTCGACAAAATAAAGCTTTGGACGTCATTGATCACGTGCCTCTCGATAAAGTGATACAGGCATCGGCACACTGCTTCAAAGTAAACTGCTTAGCAATTTCGACACATGCCCTGGAGCTCCGGTATCATACTTATTAGTAAACACAATAATAAAACATATTACATTTTAACAATATTAATAACAAAAAACTACATTTTGAATTCTAAGCAAACATTGTTGGAAGTACAATAGACCAACATAGCTACTGTAGTAGGTCAAAGCTGTGTCCTGGAAAACCTTGGTAGAATGTGGGTGGTGTACACATTGTGGTGCTTAAGTGAATTTTCTTTCTTTTTCAGCTTCAGACTAATGCCTACTTCTCACTTAGTTTTATGTTTTTAATTTACATTGTTTTTACACCGGAAGTTGATTATACAACATTGTAAACTGGGTGGTTTGAGCCCTGAATGCTGATTGGCTGACAGCCGTGGTGTATCAGAGCGTATACCACGGGTACGACAAAACATTTATTTTAACAGCTCTAATTGTGTTGGTAACAAGTTTACAATAGCAATAAGGCACCTCGTGGAGTTTGTGATATATGGCCAATATACCATGGCTAAGGGCTGTATCCAGGCACTCCGCATTGCGTCGTGCGCAAGAACAGCCCTTAGTTTTGGTATATTGGCCAGATACCACACTCTCTCTGGCCTTATTGCTTAATTATAATACAGTGAAACAAAGCAATAAAAAGTACACAATAACGACAAATGGAAAAATAAATAATGTAGTTATTAGTATTTATTTAATATTAACAGCTGATTTTCTAGAGGGAAGCAAAAAAACAGAAACCCATTTAAGTCAATATGGACAACTGGACAAAACTAGACTAACTTCCCTGATCTCTTTTAACAAGACAATTGAGAAAACTCCTGAAAAATACACAAATAATCAACAACTATGTACATGAAATGTACTTTAAAGTTTACTGTAGAATGGCTTAGTACTACATTAAATGAAAATTCAGGGATGGCCACAATTGAGAGCTACAGGGTTATGCAGGCTTTCTTGTTCAAGTCCAGTTCAACTCCATCTGATTCTACTATTCAAGGTCTTGATGAACAGCTGAGGTGTGACATAAGGGAACAGTTATGTCATTCAGCCCTCGATAATCAAGGTTCAGGGCGCAGAGTCTATCCTTCTTCTTAACAAAAGAACCCCGCCCCGGCCGGAGAAGAAGGCACTATGGTACCGGGCGGGTGAACAGCTGAGGTCTTGATGAACAGCTGAGGTCTTGATGAACAGCTGAGGTCTTGATGAACAGCTGAGGTCTTGATGAACAGCTGAGGTCTTGATGAACAGCTGAGGTCTTGATGAACAGCTGATGTCTTGATGAACAGCTGAGGTCTTGATGAACAGCTGAGGTCTTGGTGAACAGCTGAGGTCTTGGTGAACAGCTGAGGTCTTGTTGAACAGCTGAGGTCTTGATGAACAGCTGAGGTCTTGGTGAACAGCTGAGGTCTTGGTGAACAGCTGAGGTCTTGATGAACAGCTGAGGTCTTGATGAACAGCTGAGGTCTTGGTGAACAGCTGAGGTCTTGGTGAACAGCTGAGGTCTTGATGAACAGCTGAGGTCTTGGTGAACAGCTAAGTAGTATAATCAGGTGTGGTAGCACTGGGCTTGAATGAAAAATCCTGCATAACCCTGTAGCTCGTCCATAGCAATTTTGTTAACAAACATTGTGACGAATGAGAAACTGCTGAGAAACACCTGTAACAAACAAAGTCATTATACAAGTACAAAACCCTTTTAAGAATACACATTTACAAATCTGACATTGGATAGGTGCCCTAAAATATAAAAAATATATAAAAAATTAAACTAACATTACATAAGTATTCAACTCCCTGAGCCAATACATGTTAGAATCACCTTTTGGCAGCGATTACAGCTGTGAGTTTTTTTTCTGGGTAAGTCTCTAAGAGTTTTCCACACCTGGATTGTGCAACATATGCCCATTATTCTTTTCGGGAATTCTTCAAGCTCTGTCAAATTGGTTGTTGATCATTGCTAGACCACCATTTTCGATTCTTGCCACAGATTTTCAAGCAGATTTAAGTCAAAACAGTAACTTGGCCACTCAGGAACATTCACTGTCCTTCTGAAAGGACAATTCATCTCACAGTGTCTGGTGGAAGGCAGACTGAACCAGGTTTTCCTATGGGATTTTGCTGTGCTTAGCTACGCTATGTTTCTTTTTTCCTGATAAACTCACCAGCAAGCATACCCATAACAGGATGCAGCCACCACTAAGCTTGAAAATAGAGAGTGGTACTATGTAATGTATTGGATTTGCCCCAAACATAACACATTGTATTCAGGACAAAAAGTGAATTGCTTTGCCACATTTTTTGCAGTGTTACTTTAGTGCCTTGTTATAGACAGTATGCATGTTCTTGAATACTTTTATTCTGTATAGGCTTCGTTCTTTTCACTCTGTCGTTTAGGTTAGAATTGTGGAGTAACTACAAAGTTGTTGATCCATCCACAGTTTTCTCTTACCACAGCCATTAAACTCTAACTGTTTTAAAGTCACCATTGGCCTCTTTCCTTCCTCTCCGGCAACTGAGTTAGGAAGGACACCTGTTTCTTTGTAGTGACAGGGTGTATTGATACACCATACAAAGCAATTAATAACTTCATCATGCTCAATGGGATATTCAATGTCTTTTACCCATCTACCAATAGGTGACATTTGGGGCATTAGTAAACCTCCCTGTTTTTTGTGGTTGAAATTCACTGCTCAACTGAGGGACTTTACAGATAATTCTACGTGTTGGGTAGAGATGAGGTAGTCATTCAAAAATTATGTTAAACACTATTGCACACACGGAGTCCATGCATATTGTGACTTAAGAAAATGTTTACTCCTGAACTTAAGGCTTGCCGTAACAAAGGGTTTGAATACTTATTGACTGAAGACATTTCAGCTTTTAATATTTTATATTAATTTGTAAAAATGTCTAAATATGTCAATCCACAAAAAAAAATCTGAATTAAATCCACTTTAAATTCAGGCTGTAACACCACAAAATGTGGAAAAAAGTCAAGGGCTGTGAATACTTTCTGAAGGTACTGAAAACAGATGGGAGCAGAGTTTGAGAGCTGGGCCCAAAGCTAAGTTAATCGTTGTAACCTTCGTAGTAGCATCTTTGAATCTTGGAGCTGTTTCTCAACACCATCGTTATTAAAGTTGCACTGGAAAGTGGTCTTAATGTAACGGCTGCCTCAGACCTCTCGTAGAACAGCTTCGGTAGACGCTTTTCTGGTCTCCTGCCTCATTTTATTCACAGAATATCTCTGCTAAACATAGAATCACATGGTTTATCCAGCTCTCTCTGACCACGATAACTTCAGAACAAGGTTGGCTACAAATCCAACATTTGCTATGTCTTTGCAATTGATACAAACAAGCAATGTATAAAAATATGCTTCAAATGAAACCCGAGATGACTGCGTTACAATACACTGAGTGTACAAAACATGTACACTTTTGACTCCATGTTGACTCCAATGCTTCCCACAGCTATGTCAAGTTGGTTGGACGGCCAATGGGGGGGTGGATCATTCTTGTTACACATGGGAAACTGTTGAGTGTGAAAAACCCAGCAGCGTTGCAGTTCTTGACACAATCAAACCGGTGCGCTTGGCACCTACTACCATACCCTGTTCAAAGGCACTGAAATATTTTGTCTTGCCCATTCACCCTCTGAATGGCACACATAAACAATCCATGCCTCCTTCCCTTCATCTAGACTGATTGAAGTGGATTTAACAAGTGACATCCATAAGGGATCATAGCTTTCACATGCATTCACCTGGTCAGTCTATGTTATGGAAAGAGCTGGTGTATAAACAGTAAACTATAGGCCTGTCTCAATCATATAGAAATGTCATGTCCAATCAATTGAGCTCTGTTTTACTCCTTGTAGACTACTGTCTGTCATTTGTCTCAACATATTTCATGATGTTACATTTACATTCCACATTTACATTTAAGTCATTTAGCAGACGCTCTTATCCAGAGCGACTTACAAATTGGTGCATTCACCTTATGACATCCAGTGGAACAGTCACTTTACAATAGTGCATCTAAAACTTAAGGGGGGGGTGAGAGGGATTACTTATCCTATCCTAGGTATTCCTTAAAGAGGTGGGGTTTCAGGTGTCTCCGGAAGGTGGTGATTGACTCCGCTGTCCTGGCGTCGTGAGGGAGTTTGTTCCACCATTGGGGGGCCAGGGCAGCGAACAGTTTTGACTGGGCTGAGCGGGAGCTGTACTTCCTCAGTGGTAGGGAGGCGAGCAGGCCAGAGGTGGATGAACGCAGTGCCCTTGTTTGGGTGTAGGGCCTGATCAGAGCCTGGAGGTACTGAGGTGCCGTTCCCCTCACAGCACCGTAGGCAAGCACCATGGTCTTGTAGCGGATGCGAGCTTCAACTGGAAGCCAGTGGAGAGAATGGAGGAGCGGGGTGACGTGAGAGAACTTGGGAAGGTTGAACACCAGACGGGCTGCGGCGTTCTGGATGAGTTGAAGGGGTTTAATGGCACAGGCAGGGAGCCCAGCCAACAGCGAGTTGCAGTAATCCAGACGGGAGATGACAAGTGCCTGGATTAGGACCTGCGCCGCTTCCTGTGTGAGGCAGGGTCGTACTCTGCGGATGTTGTAGAGCATGTGTAGCCTAACGTACGCAGGGATGTGCCAAATCTGGGATTTAGTGCATTTTTATTGGGTAACATTAGAATAAGCCGCCTCAATATTTGCAGCCATAGGTATTAATATCTCTCCAGGAGCAGATCCGTCATCAGTATTATGAAACCATTCTAATGTTAAGGAAATATTTGAATGGATACAGACGATCCGAGAGCAACGCTTCCTTTCTTTCGTTCCTATCAGTGTCGACACTTGCTCCAACAACGCACTTGGCAACCGTTCTCTCTGCTTGGTGTTTTTGGGGAACGTCTTCGTCGGTTGTAGGAAAGATGCAATCATAAGGCTAAAGATCCATTGCTATCGGGAAACCGGACCCTGTTCTCTCCACCGTTCTCTCCTCCATAGTAGCAAGGAGCGCACACTAATACTAGTACATGTCACACTCCCTGTCCCTTTCCACTCAACGACGCCCAACGAACCCCAGAGGCTCTTTTAAGAGAAATTAACATAAGCACACACCATGTTCGTGTGTGTGTGTGTGTGTGTGTGTGTGTGTGTGTGTGTGTGTGTGTGTGTGTGTGTGTGTGTGTGTGTGTGTGTGTGTGTGTGTGTGTGTGTGTGTGTGTGTGTGTGTGTGTGTGTGTGTGTGTGTGTGAAAAGCCAGGGGAGTGTCAAAACTGCTAACTGTTATGCTCTGAACCCTGTAATAGATGCATCAACTCGACACCATTGAAAAGGACAGTCTGGTGATGACAGCACGTGTTCCTTCCAAAAATGTTTTTGTTGTTCATTCACTCAGTACTGGTTGAACGTTTTATTTCTCTTGCTTGGCAAAAGCAAAAAGCATAAAACAGTTGTGTTGAAAACCGTTTCATTTTATCACCTAACCAGAGTTAGCAAGCATGACATTTCCTTTTGGCTGCGCACCGTTTACACAAGCAAGCAATGATCATTATGATGTTATTGGACGCTTTGAGTTGAATCTTCAGGTGTTCGGGAACACAGTGGAAAGTAACTTGACACCGTGTTGATCAGTCAGCGTAAATTTGGAATATAATGACAATAAGAACATTGAATTGACAGAGGGAGCGTACCAGCCCTTGATCATGACTCTCAGTCCCATTTACATTTCACCTAAGAATCATTGGACGAAGGCGTCTTCTGTAGGCACGGCAATACCTCCATGTCACAGCGTTTGTTTACAGAAGACCGACGGAAGACAGAGGGACCACCTGTGCTAATTAGCTCCGAACACCTGTGTGTAACGGAGGCCGCCTGAAACGTGTTGTCACTGAATACTGTGATAAAGCCAGTATAAACAGTATACAATAAGTGTATATTTAGCATTTGTGAAATCATTTTGATGTGACATGAAATTACAAGGCTTTTTGTTTCTCGAACCATATTGCAGTTGAGAATCAATTCGCGTTTAGATGGAGTATTTGGCTGTTTTGGCTGCCAGAGCTAGTGTATCTCTGAAAATAACAAGATCCTTGGATCTTAAGGAGTAATGGTAGCAACGACAGATGTGAAGACAGGCTTAAACTGCTTCTCCAATAGAAAACCCAGATCACACTTGTCGGCAACGTCATGGTGACGTTAGCGAGCTATGATCATGCGTCAAAACGTCATCGGGTCTAACGGTCGGCTCACGCCGAACTGCGCACGTACAGTCCGTCAAATCAAAGGCCCTTCCTTCGCTATAAGGTTGTTTTTGACAAAAAATGAAAACCTATCAGTTTGTCACTTTCACGAGGTTGGAGTAATAACATGTTCAACGACTTAAGATATTGGCTCAAATCTAGGTTGTGCTCTTAGATTTCGATAAAATGAACAACTAAGAAAGGATTTAGTCACTTCTTTAACCCTGGCCTGGTCTGTTTGTTGTATTTCGCAAGCATTCCCAGAGGTCTCGCAATGTTGTGCTTCTGAGTTTAAAAACTTTCTGAAGGTAGGCTCCTTAAAAGTACGTCTTTGGCTAGGAGCATACTGAATCAATGCATAAGGTAAGGGCTAGAATTTGGATTTTTGAACAGTGGCACGTCTGTTCTGGTGTGTGTGTGTGTGTATTATAAATTAGCAGCATAGTCGTTTTCCCAAGCTCCCAAAGTGTGATGTTTCTAACATGACTATAATAGCAGCCATGGACATTCACTAGCTTATTTGTTTGTGCTCTAATTACACGCCAGTGTCCGTTCAACTGTCTTCAGCCATGTGAACAATGATCCATAAAGGTTCTATAAAGAACCATAAAAAAGGATTCTATAGGGCCCCCAAAAGGGTTGTAACCATAGCGGAACCCTTTTTTTTGTGCTATATAGAGCCTTTTTTAATGGTTCTTTATAGAACCTTAGGAAAGTGTTCTTTATAGCACCATACAGGTTCCATTTAGGACCTCATGAGCATGGTTCTTTATAGAACCTTCAAAAAAAGGTTCCAGATAGCACCAAAAAGTGTTCCGTTCACTAACAGAAGCTTGCCTGACTAAACCCTGAAAACAAATGGTTATAATATTCCATAGGTTTTATTATTGTGTTTAGTAACACATTGAATCAGGTGTGCTAGCTCTAGAACAGCTGGGGGTCCCTGAGGAGACAACTGACAACTTTACCAAATCAAAAGCAAGTTTCAATTGGGACAAGAGCTTACATGAGTAAATCTTACACAATATACTGATGCTGGTCATAGTCAAATTTGACATTTAATGGCATAACACAACCTATTAGATAAACTGTAATGACACTCTCACTCATGGTTGCACAAAAGAGCTGTGAGCAAACCTAGTCCCAAAATATTCTAATGAGCCGCCGCCCCTACATTTTAATTATCAGTCAAAGAGCAAACAACCCTTTTTTGAACTGCAAAGAACCAGTGGAGAGCTAAATGGGTTATTTGGATCAGTATGGTTCTATATAGACATCACCCTTCCCAAAGAACCATTGAAAAACGTATTTTATGTGTACAGGTACACCTGTAATGAGCATTCGCTCTGCGCTAGCGGCTGTCTCTGCAGAGAGTTACACAAACACCATTACTGTGTTTTTCTAACATACGTTCAAATATGAATTAAACAATGAATTACTGTCAAAGGTAGACAGCTGCATTATCATTTAGTTTGTTGACTGTGTTTTCCAATGAATCAACTCAAGGATGAATGCACACTGTCGGCACTGGCTTTGGCTCAGCTTCCTGCTTTATCATTCAGTGGTTATGGTAATAGAGGTAGTACTTCAAAATGATTGAAGCAATGTAATGGGGAGTAACAATTTTGATGTCTATAGTGTGTTCTTTCTTGGATAAATCTACAGCTGCAGTTTGTGAGCTGAAAAGGATTTAGAATGATAGTAACTCACGAAAAGATCACCGTCCTTCACGGTAACAGACAGTTGTCATCGATGTCTTGGGAAATATGGCACAAATCCGATACAGCTTCAAAGAAGAATACAAAGTTTGATTGTATGTGACTGAAAAGAGCTGCTATCGGAGTAAGGGCTTTCTGTTCTTTCAAAGCTGGACTGACCAGAGCCTGGAACAAGTTGCCTTGAAGGTCCAGAAAGAATAATATCTCTACTCTCCTCTAATGTTACTATACATTTATTTTGTCTTTCAAGGGATTTTTGTCTTGTGCCTCTTAAGTGCACACGGTAATGTATTTCACAGTATCAGGACACTTATGGGTATTGGCGGCCAGTTCACAACGTTTTTCAACAGGCGACAAGTCAGTGACATGGCAGCAGATTTGAGGTTTTTCACCAGGCGACAAGTCAGGGACATGGCAGCAGATTTGAGGTTTTTCACCAGGCGACAAGTCAGGGACATGGCAGCAGATTTGAGGTTTTTCACCAGGCGACAAGTCAGGGACATGGCAGCAGATTTGAGGTTTTTCACCAGGCGACAAGTCAGTGACATGGCAGCAGATTTGAGGTTTTTCACCAGGCGACAAGTCAGGGACATGGCAGCAGATTTGAGGTTTTTCACCAGGCGACAAGTCAGTGACATGGCAGCAGATTTGAGGTTTTTCACCAGGCGACAAGTCAGGGACATGGCAGCAGATTTGAGGTTTTTCACCAGGCGACAAGTCAGGGACATGGCAGCAGATTTAAGGTTTTTCGTCAGTCCATTATCTTCTGCTGTGTAATTGAAGTCACATGGGCTGGTGAGGGGAGGTTGGCTCATAATAATGCCTGGAATAGAGTGAATGGAATGGCTAACAGATGGAAACCATTCCATTCATTTGATATATGTTTGATACAATTCCTCTCACTCTCTCTCTCTCTCTCTCTCTCTCTCTCTCTCTCTCTCTCTCTCTCTGTGTCTGCTATTTATTTTCACACATAAACTCATGAACAATATTAAGAGGGGCTGTCTGTTTTTAGGAGGGTGTTGTATTTGTAATTTTTTACCCTTATTTTATGAATCAATGAGCCAAATGGATGAATGAGCCAAATGGAAACGGTAGATGATTAGGTGGCCTTGAGGGCCAGTTTGGGAATTTAGCCAGGACACTGGGGCTAACACCCCTACTCTTACGACAAGTGTCATGGGATCTTTAGTGACCACAGAGAGTTAAGACACCCATTTAACATCCCATCCAAAATGCGGTGCTTTACACAGGGCAATGTCCCCAGTTACTGCCCTGGGGATTTTTTTTTGACAAGAGGAAAGAGTGCCTCCTAATGCCCCTGGCATTTTCATTCAGGTGTTATGTTGGCTGAATAGCTTGTTGCTATAGAGACGTCTCCACCCTGACTATTTTTACTTAGTCCCGGGAGAAAATGCGTTTCACCCACTCGTATGCCACTAATGCCTGCAAAGAGCAGGCACAACCAATCATATTGCTTCATTTGAACTCTCGTAGGTATATATAATAATAATGCCTGTAACTCAAGGTAAATGGTTGCTTCAGGGAAATATGGTAAACCAATCATCTGACGCTTCGTATTTTTTGAAGGCGTTGACCTTTCGGCATTGAAGGTTGATGGAGACGTCTCTATCTGCGTTCGTGATGTTGCCATGGTTTATATGTACTTCAGTGGATTGTTTTGCTTTGCAGAATGCCTGTGGACATAGTGGGCTTAGTATTGGCTTTCTGCTGTCTTGTGGGACTCTGGCATAAAGTCTACTGTTTTATTGTATCATTGGTAAACAGTCGCCTAGGGCGTGAAACTTGCTCAAGATGTTCCCCGTGCATTACCAAACTTTTAGGGAAAGACTTGGCAACAGCAATGACAAACTATTCTATGCACGACTCTGTAAGTCGAAAATATTTGATCATGTGACAAGATTGGTCTCGAATGTAAAATGGTATTATGCAAATAGTCATGAAACTGATATTCATGCCACATGTTTTGCCTCTGCATTGCAAGGTTGCAGTGAATATGCCACCTTGTTTAATGGGACTGTACTTCACCTGGTAGATGTGTCTCTGGGAACAGTCACAGTGACAGTGGCTTCCTAATGGTCAGCAGGGTGAGCTGGGGTCACTGACCGGTGTTGTGTAACTGAACTGACGTGGAGTAACGGTAAGGATGTTTTACTGTCATCGCCACGCTCCTTTTCAGAGGGATCGGAGTCAATGGACTGATTGAAGTCTCGACTGAACATAAGTAATCATTGTATACAAGAGTCTGAAATCACTTGTTGGCATGCTGTTTATCTTTCTTTTGATTGTCAAGGGCCATTTGACCAATGAGACACTCACATTGTTGGTTGCATAGCTATTTCAGTCACACAATGTTTCCGCATTCCGTCTCCTGTAACGTAAAACCCTAGCCATCGTATCAAGATAGTTATTGATTTAAAACCTACAAACCATTCACGTCAAGACCAAGTTCATCTAAATGTAGTCCTTTTTAGCCTGTTTCAAATTCAAGGAATCAATAAGGAATCAATAATCACTTTCCAATTGTCAAACATATTAAGAGAGAAAACACTAAACAGTTGTATGTGGTTACAGCTTAGCTAAACTAAAAATAATCTGATTGAATCTGAAGACGCTGATTGGCTGTGTATGTTCCCTAATGAATACAGGTAAAAGGGGCCGGTGTGGCTTTTGGCTAAGTTGAATGAGATTTACAGCACCACTCAGTCACTATGCTCCACAGTGGAGAGACCGACACTCTAACAGCTGGAGTCTGTCAATAAAAGAATGAGATCCTGTAGCTGATTAAGGTGTGCTGCTTCTGGGGAAGGAGGGAAATATCAATACAAGTCTTTTGACGCTTCACCATGCTGGAGCCACTGCTGTGTTAAATGTAAATACACCTCTGTCTGTCTGTCTGTCTGTCTGTCTGTCTGTCTGTCTGTCTGTCTGTCTGTCTGTCTGTCTGTCTGTCTGTCTGTCTGTCTGTCTGTCTGTCTGTCTGTCTGTCTGTCTGTCTGTCTGTCTGTCTGTCTGTCTGTCTGTCTGTCTGTCTGTCTGTCTGTCTGTCTGTCTGTCTCTGTCTCTGTCTCTGTCTCTGTCTCTGTCTCTGTCTCTGTCTCTGTCTCTGTCTCTGTCTCTGTCTCTGTCTCTGTCTCTGTCTCTGTCTCTGTCTCTGTCTCTGTCTCTGTCTCAAATCAATTTAAGGGTTTTATTGGCATGGGAAACATATGTTCACATTGCCAAAGCAAGTGAAATAGATAATAAACTAAAGTTAAATAAACCATAAAAAAATGAACATTACACTCACAAAAGTAAAAAGACATTTCAAATGTCATATTATGTCTATATACAATGTTGTAATGATGTGCAAATAGTTTAAGTACAAAAGGGAAAATAAATAAACAAATATAGGTTGTATTTACAATGGTTGTGGTTCTTCACTGGTTGACCTTTTCTTGTGGAAACAGGTCACAAATCGTGCTGCTGTGATTGAACGCTGTGGTATTTTACCCAGTAGATATGGGAGTTCATCAAAATTAGGTTTGTTTTCAAATTCTTTGTGGGTCTGTGTGGTCTGAGGGAAATATATGTCTCTAATATGGTAATACGTTTGGCAGGAGGTTAGGAAGTGCAGCTCAGTTTCCACTTAATTTTGTGGACAGTGTGCACATAGCCTGTCTTCTCTTGAGAGCCAGGTCGGCC